>NC_041384.1:97102065-97140448 GCF_002162155.2 Triticum dicoccoides
TGGAGAAGAGAATCATTAATGGAGGAAGATGACTAAGACGCCTCCCCATTGTGTTCCTTGTCCCCGGTGTTGGACGGCATCCTCGCCATCGCCTCTTCTACCCCTAGCATAGCCACCTTGCTGTTGTCGTCCTCATCTACCCGCTGGTCCTTGATGGCCGCAGAGAAGCCCTAAACGAAGCGAACGGGGCCACCTCTGCTGTTGCTCATGAGTCATGGCATTTTTTAAATAAACATTGTTTCCAAAATAATTGCTTCCTACGTACAAATGTCATGCATCAAATATTGCTTCCATTGATATTAGAATTTGCACCAGAAGAAAAATGGGAAGCATATTACAGTGGTAGCCAAAATATCGTAGGATTACTATCGAAACATTATAGGAGTACACACAGGTGCGATGAATAGGACCATGTCGGTGAGGCGGTGACTGTGACTGTGACGAGGGACACACAACTTGTGCTGTAGCCGTGGTAGCATGGGCGGACGAGGATGAAACGGGAGTTGTCAGGTCCTCATGGCTGATCGGTCCCAAGATTCGGGCGGAGAGAACTAGAGCAGCGAGGCACCTTGTGATCCCAACGGCGATCTACTCCCTCCGTTTCGAATTACTTGTCGCAAGTATGGATGTATCTAGATGTATTTTAATTCTAGATACATCCATTTCTATGACAAGTAATTTGGAACGGAGGAAGTAGGTTGGAGGCAGGCAAGCCGCTGGCGAGGTGAACGAGGGTGAGCTCGATCGGGAAAAGGCTAGAGAAAAGGAAGCGCAATTAGTTTTTTTTAGAAGAGGAAGCGCGATTAGTTGGGGAAACAGAAATGGGTGCGGGATTATGGGACATGGCGTGAAAAGCAGGTTTACAAATTGAGCGAGGCCTCCATTGCAGATCTGGGCTGTGCGGTCATGGGCCTGTTTGGTTCTTGCCCAGTCTCAGCCGACCAAATCAGGGGCACGCCAAAAAATTGGCGGTCGTTTGGCTCGCCCGAGATTCGTCCATGATTTGGCGTGAAAATAGCTGGAGAGAGCTCTGGCGGGCTGGGCGTGCCAAAAACTTGGAGCCCATCCAAACAGGCATCCAACCGTCGGTCAACGCCAATATTTTGGCATGGTAGACGAGGAGGTATAGCTCCGCTTTTGCATCTTTTTCCCTCTCGTTAGGGTTATCTTTCCTCATGGGGCGATTCCGCCGCCGCTGAGGTTCTGACCTTCCCTACCGCCGATCTCCCTTGGCCGGTCGGTCCTGTCTTTGGCGGGGCTTGGCTGGCCTGATTTGGGTGCGACGGTAATAGGGTTTCTCCATAGAACTTGATATACCTTAATCGAGTTAGGGATCTACATGGCTTCGGAGGCGTCGGGATCGGCATGGATCAATGACGTCGAGAGGATGATGAAGGAGTTGGGGCTGCGTGAAGAGGATCTAGACGACGTCGTGTTCGATGAGAAAGATGCTCCACCTGTGGCTGCTCGTTGGATAGCGCTGGCTAGGGTTCATACAGCAAAAACCTATAGCCAGACTTGGTTCTATAAAAATATGAGGGCTGCTTGGGATTTGGCGCAGGAAGCTAAATTCAGGCCGCTGGAAGACAATCTTTACACCATCCAGTTCACATGTTTGGGAGATTGGGAAAGAGTTATGCAGGACGGACCATGGCACTTCCGAGGCGATGCCGTGATCATCAAGGAATATGATGGGGTGACTAAACCCTCAACCATCAAGCTCGACATCATGGAGATTTGGATCCAAATCCATGACGTCCCTAATCTATATGCTCACCTAGTTTCTCCGTTGGCGGCAAAAGTAGGCGAGGTTCTGTTTGCCGAGCCCCCATCTCAGGATTTCCCTGGTATTTCTACCGTGTGTGGATCAGAATTAATGTCACCAAACCTCTCGAGAATGCAGTGTCCCTGATCCGCGACGACAAGCAGCAGATCTACAAGGTGAAGTACGAAAAGTTGCCGGATTGGTGCGCTGTTTGTGGCATGCTGGGACATCTTTACAAAGAACATGGCGATGGGATTCATCCTCCGTCTGCCTTGGTCTTCAAAGAGCTCAAAGCCACATGGTATATGCGCAATGGCCGCGGTCCAGGAGGCGGCCGTGGACGCCGGGGAGGACGCCGAGGAGGCCGAAGTGGTGGCCGGGGAAACTCAAGCCAGTATGAGGAGCATGACGAGCCAGAGGACGACCTGAACGATGTGGACATGCTGAACCTTAGCAGGAAAAGAACTAATAGTGTTGATGCAAACATAGAAAGTACAAGTACAGAGAAGATTGTTGAAGATCCAAAGAGGAGTCAGCTAGCAATAATTCCCTCTACAGCAACTATGGTCAGTCCGCCACCAAAGAGGGATCCAAAAAGGCCTAAGGGTAATTCTGATGGTACAGACACTGCGTCCGTGGTGACAAAAAACTGGGCGGGCTCCCTAGAGGGGC
Organism: Triticum dicoccoides; assembly: GCF_002162155.2. Taxonomy (NCBI): domain Eukaryota; kingdom Viridiplantae; phylum Streptophyta; class Magnoliopsida; order Poales; family Poaceae; genus Triticum; species Triticum dicoccoides. Next base: position 97,104,503 of record NC_041384.1, read on the forward strand.
GCCGCCGGGCCCAATGAATATCATTAGTTGGAACTGTCGTGGTGTGGGTAACCCCACGACAGTTCACGAACTTCGCGATCTCGCGAAGAAATTTACCCCGACCGTACTATGTATTGTTGAAACCCAGATTGATAGTGTACATGTCGAGAATTTGAAAGGAGAAGTAGGATACAATAAAAGCTATGCTGTTAGTAGTGATGGTAGGAGTGGTGGCCTAGGGATTTTCTGGAACAATGAAATAAATTTACAAGTTTCTGGTTACTCCAAATACCATATAGATGCTATGATTCATGATGCAGGTCCTATGCCATGGAGGTTAACATGTATTTACGGAGAAGCCCAAGTGCAGGAGAGATACAAGACTTTTGATACTATGAGAAGCCTGGTTGGAACCTCAAACGCTCCATGGGTTCTAGTTGGCGATTTTAATGAAGTCTTGCATGCAAGCGAACACGACGGAGTGGGTCAGAGGAGCCAAAACCAGATTGATTTATTCAGGGCAGCAGTTGATGATTGCTCGCTGATTGACTTGGGTTTCAATGGCCTAAGCTGGACTTTTGAAAAAAAGGTTGCCGGAGGAACGTTCACGCGTGTTCGTCTCGACCGTGCACTTGCATGTGCTGCATGGCGGGGCATTTTTCCCAATGCAGAGGTGGAGCACTTGCATGCTGCAGCATCAGACCACCAACCCATCCAATTACGTCTGTAGGAAAGCAATCATGAGCCAATCAATAGAGGATTTAAATATGAATGCATGTGGGAGGTACACCCTGACCTGCGGGCAAAAGCAGTGGCGGAGACAGCACCCGGCGAGCCGGGGCTGCTGCCCGGGCTCCCATGGTGCATGTGCATGGAGCTCTAGTAGTAAACAAATGGTTTACCTACAGTTTGTTTGGGCAAAATATAATTAACTTGGCATCACGTATATCTTGCCCAAGCTCTAAGTTTGAGCTGGCTCCGCCACTGGGCAGAAGTTATTGAGGCCTGGGGATCGACGCAGGGAGAATCTGTCGGAGACGTAGCAGCCAGTCTGCATGCGCTCTCATGCTCTCTAGGCGAATGGGACAGAAAAACCTTCGGCAATGTCAGAGGCAGCATTAAAAAATTGAAAAGAGAATTAGAGTGCCTCAGGTCTGTCCCAGGGCGAACTGGCCCATCGCTGCGTGAAACAGAAATTAAGAAGGAGTTACTGGAGCTATACAGGAGGGAGGAGATGATGTGGAAACAGCGTGCAAGGGTAGAATGGCTCCGAGCAGGGGACAAGAATACACACTATTTTCATATGCGTGCTAATATGAGGCGTGCAAAAAATAAAATTATAGCTTTGCTACGAGCAGATGGCACAACTACGAATGATGTACAAGAGATGAAGGCTATGACTAACTCTTTCTATAACACTTTGTACACATCCGAAGGCACCGAAAATATGGATGAGGTCCTAAACACTGTGCCGTGTAAGGTGACTCAACAGATGAATGAAAGGCTAAATGCACCATACACAGTGGAGGAAGTTAAAACTGCTCTCTTTCAGATGGCCCCTCAAAAGGCGCCAGGTCCGGATGGATTCCCAGCCCAGTTCTTTCAGAAACATTGGGACATTTGTAGCAAAGCAATTTCTAGGGTGGTTCTGAGTATTGTCGAAGGAAAAGAAAGTGCACAGGAAATTAATAGAACCATTATGGTGCTTATACCGAAGGTAAAAAATCCATCGATGCTAACTCAATTTCGACCTATAAGCTTATGCAATGTTCTTTATAAGCCGGCATCGAAGGTAATAGCAAATCGTTTGAAGATTGTGCTGCCTGAGATCATCTCTGAGGAACCGTCTACCTTCGTTCCTGGACGTCTTATCACGGACAACATCATTGCTGCATATGAGTGTTTGCATTTTATGAAGAGAAATAAGGCCCAAAAGCATAGACATTGTGCGCTGAAACTGGACATGATGAAAGCCTATGACAGGGTGGAATGGAGTTATTTGAGAGCGATAATGCTGAAACTGGGGTTCACACAGAGATGGTGGATATAATAATGGGCATGGTAACCCCAGTCTCCTTTTCAATCTTGTTTAATGGTCAGAAGATGGATGAATTCTATCCTACACGTGGGATTCGTCAGGGGGATCCGATCTCACCATACCTATTTTTGCTGGCAGCAGAGGTCCTTTCGTGCCTTTTGAAATTTAGAGTTCAGTCATCCAATCTAAGCGGACTTCAAGTGGCCACATCGGCACCACCGGTAAACCATTTGCTGTTTGCGGATGACAGCCTGCTGTTTTTTAAAGCAACTAATGAGGGAGCTGAGGAGGTGTCTCTCCTGTTGGAAACCTATGTCAAGCATCTGGTCAGAGAGTAAATAGGGATAAGTCCTCTATCTTCTTCAGTAAGGGTTGTCCTGAAGTGGTAAGAGGTGCCATAAAAAATATTTTGCATGTACAAAACGAGCAGTTGAATGAGAAATATCTTGGTATGCCATCGGATGTAGGCACCTCAAAAAATGGATCATTTAAATACCTCAAGGATAGGCTATGGAGCAAGATTCAAGGATGGATGGAGAAATTGTTGTTAGCAGCTGGGAAGGACGTTCTAATAAAATCCGTGGCCCAAGCAATACCTGTGTATTCTATGTCTTGTTTCAAGCTGCCTAGAGGGTTGTGTGAGAAGTTGACGTCCATGATCAAAGCTTTCTGGTGGGGCGGTAAACAAGGCCAACGCAAACCCTATTGGGTCTCTTGGGACACCATGAGCATGCCAAAATATATGGGAGGTTTAGGCTTTCGAGACTTTGAAATCTTCAATCTAGCGCTGTTGGCCAGGCAGGCATGGCGTATACTTGAAAACCCGGACTCTCTGAGTACTAGGATTTTAAAGGCAGTCTATTACCCCAACACAGAATTTTTGTCAGCTGAGTTGGGCAATCACCCATCTCAGATTTGGAGATCAATTTTTGAAGGTCGGGACACATTGAAGGTGGGACTTATCAGGAGGATAGGGACAGGTGCTACGACAAACATCTGGGGTATGAATTGGATCCCGAGAGCAGAAAACATGCGCCCAATCGTGTCACTGATTGCCCAACCACCTCAGTTGGTCTCTGAGTTATTGGACCGGAATAACGCAAGGTGGGATGCACAACTAGTTGAGCAAATTTTTTTGCCTTATGATACAGCCGCTATCTTGCAGATTCCAGTGTGCACGCGAAACATAGAGGACTTCTGGGCGTGGAATTTTGAAAAGAATGGTGTTTTCTCTGTCCGTTCTGCATATAGGATGATCATGGCTATCAAGAAACGAAGAGAAGATTGGCTAGAAAATCGAGCGGGGTCCTCTAATAGCTCTGAAATTAAAAAATCATGGACTACTTTCTGGAAAACTATTGTACCAGCAAAGATAAAAGTGTTCTTATGGAGGCTGTCCAAGAATTCGCTCGCAACAGAGGATGTTCGCAAGCATAGGAAGATGTCTCACCATGACCAATGTTTCGTGTGTGGAGCTCAAGACTCGTGGAGGCATAGTCTCCTAGAGTGCACCATGGCGCGTTGCGTATGGGTTCTCGTGGACCATGATTTGTTAGAGCATATGATTGCAACACCAGAACCAGACGCTAGGAGTTGGCTCTTTTCTATGATGGATGTTCTAAGTCACGACGAATTCACTCGGATGACGGTGACCTTGTGGGCGATATGGTATGCAAGGAGAAAACTCATTTATGAAGGTATTAATCAAAGCCCCTATGAAACTCATACATTTGTCACAAACTTCATCTCTGAGTTGGATCAAATTTCGGGTATACCTGAGCCCACAACAAGAGCTGGTTCTACATGCAATAATATGCAACGACGCTGGATCCCGCCAGATGAGGGACTAGTGAAGATAAATGTGGACGCCGGAGTTTCATTGCAACACAATGCAGGAACCGCAACAGCCATCTGTCGTGATTGTGACGGTTCCTATCTTGGGTCGTCAGTGTTAGTTATCCAGGGCATATCGGATCCAGCTAGTTTGGAAGCTTTAGCTTGTCGAGAAGCTCTTTCACTGGCGCAAGACTTGGGTTTACAACATCTTCAAATTGCATCAGATTGTAAACATGTTGTGAACCGTATTTGCCAGGGCATGGGAGGAAGCTATGGAAGTGTTATTAGGGAGATCCTAGAAACTGTGAATTTTTTTACTTCTTGTAATTTTGTTTTCGAACCTCGAGCTTCAAATACTAAAGCTCATAGATTAGCTAGGTCAGGTACTTCTCTACCTTACGGGCGCCATATTTGGTTGGGCACGTCGAGTGACCCAATCGCATTTCCTGTAAATATTGGTATTGATCAATAAAGACCTAGTTTTCTTGCTTAAAAAAAAGACGAGGGCTGCGATCCAAACAGCCTCTAAAACTTAAAACTGTATCGACGACACCGGAGTGGTATGAGGAAAGCTTTCATATCAGACTACTGAGAGGAAGCGTTTCCCATTAAGATATACAGAGTATGCAATAAGAAACTTAATTGGAACATAAGGTTTTATTGCGTTCCTGATCTCTGATATCGTTGCAACGAATTTTATCCTTCTTTCTCAACTTCATCAGGGTACAGGACACAAACACCCACATGCGCCTCCTGTAAATATACATAGCACGAATGCCACCAGTAGCATAACTGTAGGAAAACAAAACCCGAGTATTAGTTATACTGTACTCTCGCTGAGAAATTTTGGAAAGAAGACGACGATGAAGATTGAAGCCTATTTTTGTCTGTGAGAGCTTGAGAGAACTCACCGCCAGTGATAGTGTCGCCACCCACTGCAGTGGAGACCTCAAACCGCATGTAGCAGTTGAAGCCCACCACCGCGGCCGCCACGCCACCGTCGACGCGGGCAGCGTTGAGGTCCCAGTGCACGGCCTGCACCGAGTTCTGTAGGCACCGGACGCAGGCCGCCGCCGTGCGGTCCCTCCCGCACTGCGCCAGAACGTGCACTGTTCTGCTCACCGCGCTGTCGGAGTTGGTCTCCTCCGCTGTGGCCAGCATCCGCGGCCCGGAGATGTTCGCGGCCGCGCGCCGCGCCATGTCCTTCTCCATGGCGACGAGTACATCGTGCAGGTGGGCGTAGTAGAAGGATTTGGTGCTGGCCACAGAGCGAGGGACGGCGTCGTCGCCCGGGAGGAGGACGCGCGCGCGGAAGCCGTCCTCGTTTGACGAGGATGCGTTGGTGTCGGCGTAGCCGACGAAGCACCGGTCGCTCCAGATGCCGGGGCGCCGGCTGGTGGCGCCGCAGCCAGCTGTGAGGTTCCCAGCCGCGGCGGACAGGCACCGGGCGCACTCGGACGGCACCGTGGAGTTGCCGAAGCAGAGCCCCCGCGCCAACGCGCGCTCCCCGCGAGTGACGGACCGTAGGGAGGCGAAGCCCGTGGGCGCGGCGGCGGAGGGGAGAGAGCCGAGGAGCGGGAGCAGGGTGGCGCGAAACGCCGTGCCGTTAGTGGCGTTGGTGAGCGCCGGCGCCGGGTAGCACTGCAGCAAGCCGCCTGCGCCCGCGATGCGCACGCTCTCCTCACAGGTGCTAGGGGCTGGCGTCACGGCGAGGAGGAGGGAGATGAGCAGCCACGAGGTCGCTGGAAGCGCCATTGTTGTGGTTGTGGCGTGGCCGCTTTGGCACTTGGAAGTGGAGCCGTAGAAGAGGGGGCGGCAGCCGGCAGTCGAGAATGTCTCGAACTTCAACTCCTCAGCTTGGTTGGTGCGGTGTTAACCACGACGAGGACTAGTCAAAAAACGATGCACTGGGCAATAAGGTGGATTCTTTCACGAAATAAGACTTGGTGCCTGCTTTCCCTAAAAAAGATGACTGCCGCCTGCCTGCTCGCAAATACGCAAACTTGGCACCGCGTATGGGTGACGGAGCTCCGGACGATACGATAGCTCGACCGGGCAAGCTTGCAGCTAGGCCGGCCAAAGCCGCGTGGAAGAACTTGGCTTGGAGTTGGGGCGAAGTTTCTGCCAAGAGATTCGGGCACAACATTGCACCCTCTGCCAGGAAACTGAAACCTCAAGCAACTTGCTTCTTTGGACGTAATTTGGTTGCCAGCATCGTCTTGCCATCTTTTTTTTTCCACATGGGTCTGGTTAAGCAAATAATGCAGAAAACACATTTGCATGTTGTTTGGTTGTCTACATACCACTTCCATACATCACAACACCGTTTCTAGCCCCTGTGTTTGGTTGCCTGCATTGGTTGGGCTCTTACAACGACACGATGTTCGGTTGCATATATGCAGCATGGTCTGCTTACCTTGTATCCTACTCCTATGTGGCAAGCTTATCAACTACACGGTACATACGATCACACCAATCACACCAATAAAACGACACTACAATCACAATGAATTGAACGATGATGTTGAAGTTCTTCTCAAACACTGGAGGAGCCTTGCCTACTTTAACATTGCTTGCATGCTTGTGCACAAACTTGAAGTAAACATCCGTAAACATCCACTGCCTGCTGCCTGGTCGTAAACCATTTGAAGGTGTGGTCTGCTTCCCATGAACTGTAAACCTCTAAAACACTCCCTTTATACACCACATATCACTTGTCCTAGCATGACAGAACAACAAGAATTCATGCGGCGCCCCTTAAATGGTTCCGCCCAACATAGGAGAGCGCTGCCTCTCCAACATGTTCTTTATTTTTTACTTTTTATATTATTTTTATTTATATTTCTAAAATTGGAAAAAATATTTTGGTTCAATTTAGAAAATGGTTCATCGTGCATTCATCTTTTTTATAAAATGTAATTATTTTTGTGTCCTTTAGAATTTTTATGATAGCATTAAAAAAATACATGACATTTTGAAAAATGTCACGTGTTTTGGAAAATATTACGTACCATTTTAAAAGAATCATATAATGAAAAAATTGGTCTCGTAACTTAGAAAAAAACATCCTACCATTCAAAAAAATATGCATGACAATTTTAAAACAATGTTCATGTGTTTAAAAAATGTTTTTGACATTTTTTAAAATGTATGCTTAATTCAAAAGATATTTTATAACATTAAGGAAATGCACGTGACATTTAAAAGAAAAATTGACGTATTTTAAGAATATGTTCATGGTGAACCAACATGTGGTCGGATGGTTAGGGGGACAATGGCATTCCAAGTCCGCCAAGGTTTAAATCCCAGACTTGATATTAATTCTCGCATTTTCCTGGAATTATTTCAGGCCTTCCAACGATGTGCATTCAGTGCGAGAAGATGTTCTCGTCGACTACAAAGGTGCCTGTCATGACTTTGTCAATCTCAACATGATGTGCCCGCTCAATCTTTCAAATGTGCTCACAGGGATAGGGTGTGTGCGCATTCATAGAGGTGAGTGTATGTGTGTACAAAATGCTAAAAAATGTCCCTGTAGTTTACAAAAGTTTTCATACCACTAGAAGAAAAATGTTAAACATGTATTTAGAAAAATGTGTTTGAGAAAAAATACAGGTCAATATTTTGAAAATTGTTCAATGTGAATCAAAAAATGGTACACATGTATAAGAAAAATGTACAATATGTAATAAAAGGAGTAGACATTTGTTGAAAAAAAGGAAACTTAAAAACCAAAGAAAACTTGTGAAGCCGAAGAAAAAAGTAAAACCGAAGAAGAAACAAAAAGGAAAAAAGAAGAAGAGAAGAATTCTTAAGGAAAAAGTGAATATCGATAAGAAAAAACACATGAAAAAAACCTCACGCCAGAGACAACTACCGTATGGGTCGGCTCACTATCCTCACGCCATAGGCGAGGCTACAGTAGCTCTTGTTGTAGGCGAGAAATAGCCCTAGCGGAGAATCATACCTCTTCTAAAAAAAAGGTCGAGATTCATCCCAAGCAATAGGAATTGCCCATCTCTTCCTAATTTCTCACCCTAAATTTCCTCGTGGGCCTCCAACTTCTAAGTGTTTTCAAGTGCCGCAATATTTTTTTAATGATACAACACGTGTTTGATAAATTTCAGGACATCTTTTACACTGTATGATCTTTTAATAAAATGTCATCAAGATATTTTTGCGTTTAGACCATTCAGCGTTTTTGTTGTTTGATCGAGGGTGTCTATGTCAAAGATATTGGAGAAGATAGAGTGCACTATTCAACGCGTATATGTGGATTTTTTTTGCCAAGTCAGCTCTGACAATTTGATCACATCTGTCATAAGCGAGCTTAAACGAGGCAAAATGAACGATCAGTGTTTTCTGCAAAAGAATTACTGATATGCAGTGGCCTCCGCAAGATATTAGGCACGAGAGCTGGTTTTATACAAACCTAACCATAAATATGGTAGTTTTGTGGAACTAACAAAAATGATAGGTGACTGAAAGGAAAGATGAAGCCCTAAGGCCTTGTTTGGATACGTAGGATTAGCCGAACAGGTTTTCCGTGAACCCGTGTAACCGCCTAACAGATTAAAACCTTGTATGGGTCCTCCAACAAAAACGTGGATAAGAATAATTCTGTTTTCACAAAGCTGGAAAACTGTGTTTTATCAAAAACAAGTACTACTCGTTTTTGTGAAGGATTGTATTCGAGATAATAATGTTTACAATGCCAGTTCCCTTTCCTCCCTCCACACGCTAGCTATATAACGGATCTATTACAGGCCACACCGGGCCGGCCCAACGGCCACTCACACACACAGGGCATGGCAAGGCCCAGGTCGTTGCATACCCCTCCCCTTAAGCAATAGTACGCCCTCGGACTGTTCACCAACACGCTGGTGTCGTTCTTGCCACATCCGACACCCATTCCCAAGTTGCCATGGACACATGAAGGCCTCTCCATGTAATCTTCAGTTGTTGTCGCGTGTGTCCACCGACCTGCACCAAGCGGGATTGCAATACCAGCGTCGGCGTCAGAGATGTTGATAGGAGCAGTGTATCAAGTGTCTCTGTCTGTACTGCAGTTTGATCTGGAGGCTTGGCCGGCTTCAGTAGTGACACATGAACTACAGGATGGATTTTGCTTGATGCTGGAAGATCCAGTCGGTAGGCCACCGTTCCAATCTTTTCCACGATCCGGTAGGGTCCAAAGTATTTGAACCCGAGCTTTTGGTTGGAGTGTCTCACCACTGATTGCTGGACATAGGGTTGCAGTTTCAGATAAACCCAATCTCCCGCTGCAAACTGCCGATCAGACCTGTGTTTATCCTCTTGCGCTTTCATCCGACGTTGTGCTCGAAGGAGGTGTTCCCGAATGAACCCTTGCATCATTGTACGTTCAGCCATCCAGCTGGAGAGATCTGAAGATAGAGAGCTTTGCAGATTGGAAATGCCCAAATGTCTGGGTTGATATCCATATAACACCTGGAATGGTGTATGTCCCAGAGCTGAGTGGTAGTTTGTGTTATACCAGTACTCGGCTTGAGGCAGCCAGTACGCCCATTTCTTTGGGGCCGAGTGTACCATACACCTCAAGATGGTTTCCAGGCACTGACTGAGCTTCTCAGATTGGCCATCAGTTTCTGGGTGACTAGCAGAACTCATGTTCATCTTTGTATCAGAAATCTTGCATAACTCTTGCCACATCGTGCTTGTGAAAATAGGATCTCTGTCCGTTACCACTACTTGAGGAAGGTCGTGTAGTTTGTACACATGATCCATATATAGTTGAGCTACTTGGAGAGCGGTGAATGGATGTGACAATGGAATGAAGTGAGCATACTTGCTGAATTTATCAATGACAACTAGTACAGTGTCAAAGTTTTTGCTCTTGGGAAGACCACCAATGAAGTCCATGGTAACCATGTTCCAAGCTTCTTTAGGGACTGGCAAAGGGCTGAGCAGTCCAGGTTTTTTTACATGCTCAGCTTTGGCTTGTTGACATACAGTGCAGTCCTTAACATACTTTTGAATATCTTGTTTCATAGCTAGCCAAGCAAACAGTGCCTTAATTCTCTGATATGTTCCTTGAAATCCAGAATGACCCCCAACTCCACTAGAGTGGAGAGACAACAGAATAGCCTGATGAGCTTCAGTATTGTGACCAAGCCATACTCTGTCTTTATATCTGATGATCCCTTGGTGTAGCACATAACCTTTCTCATTGGAACCAGTCAGAACCAATTCTTGTAACAATTGCTTATCTTCTTGATGTTGCTGATACCCTTCAGCTACCACACTCAACCATTTGGGTGTGCAGAATGATATGTTGTGCAATTCAACAGGAGCATGTGATCTGGACAATGCATCAGCAGCTCTATTATCCTGACCTTTTTTATATGTGATGGTGTATCTTAGTCCAAGCAGTTTTAAGAGAGCTTTCTGCTGCATAGGACTAGTGATTTTCTGATCTTGTAAGTGTGTTAGACTCCTGTGATCGGTTGATAGTGTAAAGCGGGCATGCTGTAAGTAGCTTCTCCACTTGTCCACTGCAGGGATGACAGCCAAGCACTCCTTCTCATATGTGGAGAGAGCCTGAGCTTTAGGGCCCAATGCTTTGCTCAAGTTGGAGATAGGGTGTCCTTCTTGCATGAGGACTGCTCCAATGCCATTGTTACTAGCATCTGTCTCAGTCACGAATGTTTTCTTGAAATCAGCTAGAGCTAGAACAAGGGCTTGAGCTAGAGCAGTTTTAAGGCTTTGAAATGCATCTTCTGTAGTAGGTGTCCACTAGAATATCACATCCTTTTTCAATAAGTCAGAGAAAGTTCTGCTGATAATTCCATAGTTTTTTATGAACTTCCTGTAATAACCTGTGAGTCCCAAAAAGCCTCTCACTTGCTTGACATTGGTTGGTACAGGCCAGTTCTGGACTGCTGCAATTTTAGCTGGGTCAGTCTGAACTCCAGCTCCACTTATGACATGTCCCAAGTACTCTAGTTCTTATTGGGCGAAGAACACTTGCTGAGCTTCACATACAGTTGATTTTCTTGCAGAATTGTAAAGACTTGCTCTAGATGTTGGAGGTGCTCCTCTAGGGTTTTACTGTAAATGAGTATGTCATCCATAAAGACTAACACACACTTCCTTAGTAACCTTGCAAACATGATGTTCATTGCAACTTGGAATGTTGTAGGTGCATTAGTTAGCCCAAAGGGCATAACTTTGAACTCATATATGCCATGGTGAGTTTTAAATGTTGTCTTGTGCTCCTCACCTGCTACTAATCTGATCTGGTGGTATCCTGATCTCAAATCCAGCTTTGTAAAGTATTTGGCTCCTGCCAATTCATCCAATAGTTCTTCTACTATAGGCACGGGATATTTCTGCTGGACCATGACAGAATTTAACATCCTATAGTCCACACAGAACCTCCATGTTCCATCCTTCTTTCTGACCAATAGAACAGGGGAGGCAAAAGAGCTGCAGCTGTGCTGAACAACTCCTTGTTGAAGCATAGTAGGCTAGCTACTTGCCGTCCTATCTCTTGTTTCTGCATTGGATTGTATCTGTAAGGTTTTACATTCACAGGTTTTGTTCCAGGTATGAGAGGTATCTGGTGGTCAAATTCTCTGTGAGGAGGCAGGGTAGTAGGAGTATTGAACAGCTGGTTGTGTTTGTTGATCAGAGGTTGCACTGTCGGTGGTATGTCAGTTTCTGACATAGGTCTCTGCCATGTGGCAGAGATGAATAACCTGCTCAACTACTCTAGTGTTCAGCAGCCCTTGCAAGTGTTTCCTAGAGATGTCCTTACACGCATTTGTTGGAAATATGCCCTAGAGGCAATAATAAAAGTGTTATTATTATATTTCTTTGTTCATGATAATAGTCTTTTATTCATGCTATAACTGTATTATCCGGAAATCGTAATACACGTGTGAATACATAGACCACAATATGTCCCTAGTGAGCCTCTAGTTGACTAGCTCGTTGTGATCAACAGATAGTCATGGTTTCCTGGCTATGGACATTGGATGTTGTTGATAATGGGATCACATCATTAGGAGAATGATGTGATGGACAAGACCCAATCCTAAGCATAGCACAAAGGTCGGTTAGTTCGTTTGCTAGAGCTTTTCCAATTCGAGTATCTCTTCCTTAGACCATGAGATCGTGTAACTCCCGGATACCGTAGGAGTGCTTTGGGTGTACCAAACGTCACAACGTAACTGGGTGACTATAAAGGTGCATTACAGGTATCTCCGAAAGTGTCTGTTGGGTTGACACGGATCGAGACTGGGATTTGTCACTCCGTATGACGGAGAGGTATCTCTGGGCCCACTCGGTAATGCATCATCACAATGAGCTCAAAGTGACCAAGTGTTTGATCACGGGATCATGCATTGCGGTACGAGTAAAGTGACTTGCCGGTAACGAGACTGAACAAGGTATTGGGATACCGATGATCGAGTCTCGGGCATGTAACGTACCGATTGACAAAGGGAATTGCATACGGGGTTTGATCGAATCCTCGACATTGTGGTTCATCCGATGACAACATCGAGGAGCATGTGGGAGCCAACATGGGTATCCAGATCCCGCTGTTGGTTATTGACCTGAGGTCATCTCGGTCATGTCTGCATGTCTCCCGAACCCGTAGGGTCTACACACTTAAGGTTCGGTGATGCTAGGGTTATTAGGAAGACAAGTATGTGATTACCGAATGTTGTTCGGAGTCCCGGATGAGATCCCGGACGTCACGAGGAGTTCCGGAATGGTCCAGAGGTAAAGATTTATATAAGGAAAGTAGTTAAACGGACACCGGAAAGTTTCGGTGGCATACCGGTATTGTACCGGGGCCACCGGAAGGGTTCCGGGGTCCACCGGGTGGGGCCACCCCTCCCGGGGGGGCCACATGGGCTGTGTGGGAGAGGGAGCCAGCCCCTAGTGGGCTGGGCGCGCCTCCCCACCTAGGCCCATGCGGCTAGGGCAAGGGGAGGGGAAACCCTAAAGGGGGCGCCCCCCTAGCTTGGGGGGCAAGCCACCCTTTTTCCCTCTCCCTTTGGGCGCCACCCCCCTCTAGGGTTTCCCCTAGAGGGCTGGCCCCCTTGCCCCTCTCCTCCTATATATAGAGGGGTGAGGGGAGGGCTGCTACAGACAAGCCAAGGCGCAGCCCCTCCCCTCCCCAACACCTCTCCTCCTCCGTACGTGCTTGGCGAAGCCCTGTCGGAGCACTTCTGCACCAACAACACCACACCGTCGTGCTGCCGTTGGAGCTGTCCTCCTCAACCTCTCCTTCCTCCTTGCTGGATCAAGACAGAGGAGACGTCGCCCGTACCGTACGTGTGTTGAACGCGGAGGTGCTGTCCGTTCAACACTTGGTCATCGGTGATCCGAATCACGTCGAGTACGACTCCATCATCACCAACCCCTTAAACGCTTCCGCACTCGATCTACAAGTGGTATGTAGATGCAAACTCACTCCCTTTACTCTTTGCGTAGATGAACTCATAGATGGATCTTGGTGAAACCGTAGGAAAAATTTTAATTTTCTGCAACGTTCCCCAACAGTGGCATCATGAGCTAGGTCTATGCGTAGTTCTCTTTGCATGAGTAGAACACAATTTTGTTGTGGGCGTAGATCTTGTCAACTTGCTTGCTGCTACTAGTCCTATCTTGCTTCAGCGGTATTATGGGATGAAGCGGCCCGGACCAACCTTACACGTACGCTTACGTGAGACCGGTTTCACCGACTAACATGCACTAGTTGCATAAGGTGGCTGGCGGGTGTCTGTCTCTCCCACTTTAGTTGAAGTGGATTCGATGAAAAGGGTCCTTATGAAGGGTAAATAGAAGTTGACAAGATCACGTTGTGGTTATTCATAGGTAAGAAAACGTTCTTGCTAGAACCCAATTGCAGCCACGTAAAAGATGCAACAACAATTAGAGGACGTCTAACTTGTTTTTGCAGCAATTGTCATGTGATGTGATATGGCCAGAAGTTGTGATGAATGATGAATGATATATTGTGATGTATGAGATCATGTTCTTGTAATAGGAATCACGACTTGCATGTCGATGAGTATGACAACCGGCAGGAGCCATAGGAGTTGTCTTTATTTTTTGTATGACCTGCGTGTCATTGAAGAACGCCATGTAAACTACTTTACTTTATTGCTAAACGCATTAGTCATAGAAGTAGAAGTAGTCGTTGGTGTGACAACTTCATGAAGACACGATGATGGAGATCATGATGATGGAGATCATGGTGTCATGCCGGTGACAAGATGATCATGGAGCCCCGAAGATGAAGATCAAAGGAGCTATATGATATTGGCCATATCATGTCACTACTTTATATAATTGCATGTGATGTTTATTATGTTTATGCATCTTGTTTACTTAGATCGACGGTAGTAAATAAGATGATCCCTTATAACAATTTCAAGAAAGTGTTCCCCCTAACTGTGCACCGTTGCTAAAGTTCGTCGTTTTGAAGCACCACGTGATGATCGGGTGTGATAGATCCTTACGTTCACATACAACGGGTGTAAGACAGTTTTACACATGCAAAACACTTAGGGTTAACTTGACGAGCCTAGCATGTACAGACATGGCCTCGGAACACGGAGACCGAAAGGTCGAACACGAGTCGTATGGAAGATACGATCAACATGAGAATGTTCACCGACGATGACTAGTCCGTCTCACGTGATGATCGGACACGGCCTAGTCGACTCGGATCGTGTAACACTTAGATGACTAGAGGGATGTCTAATCTGAGTGGGAGTTCATTCAATAATTTGATTAGATGAACTTAATTATCATGAACTTAGTCTAAAACCTTTTGCAAATATGTCTTGTAGATCAAATGGCCAACGCTCATGTCAACTTAAACTTCAACGCGTTCCTAGAGAAAACCAAGCTGAAAGATGATGGCAGCAACTATACGGACTGGGTCCGGAACTTGAGGATCATCCTCATAGCTGCCAGGAAATAATATGTCCTAGAAGGACCGCTAGGTGACGCTCCCATCCCAGAGAACCAAGACATTATGAATGCTTGGCAGTCTCGTGCTGATGATTACTCCCTTGTTCAGTGCGGCATGCTTTACAGCTTAGAACCGGGGCTCCAAAAGCGTTTTGAGCATCACGGAGCATATGAGATGTTCGAGGAGCTGAAACTAGTTTTCCAAGCTCACGCCCGGGTCGAGAGATATGACATCTCCGACAAGTTCTATAGTTGTAAGATGGAGGAAAATAGTTCTGTCAGTGAGCACATACTCAAGATGTCTGGGTTGCACAACCGTATGACCCAGCTGAATATTAACCTCCCTGATGAGGCAGTCATTGACAGAATCCTTCAGTCGCTCCCACCAAGCTACAAGAGCTTTGTGATGAACTACAATATGCAGGGGATGGTAAAGACCATTCCTGAAGTATTTTCTATGCTGAAGTCAGTAGAGGTTGAAATCAAGAAAGAACATCAAGTGTTGATGGTCAATAAGACCACTAAGTTCAAGAAGGGCAAGGGTAAGAAGAACTTCAAGAAGGACGGCAAAGAGGTTGCCGCGCCCGGTAAGCCAGTTGCCGGGAAGAAGTCAAAGAATGGACCCAAGCCTGAGACTGAGTGCTTTTATTGCAAGGGGAAGGGTCACTGGAAGCGGAACTGCCCCAAATACTTAGCGGATAAGAAGGCCGGCAACACTAAAGGTATATTTGATATACATGTAATTGATGTGTACCTTACCAGTACTCGTAGTAACTCCTGGGTATTTGATACCGGTGCCGTTGCTCATATCTGTAACTCACAGCAGGGGCTGCGGAATAAGCGGAGACTGGCGAAGGACGAGGTGACGATGCGCGTCAGGAATGGTTCCAGAGTCGATGTGATCGCCGTCGGCACGCTACCTCTACATTTACCCACGGGATTAGTTTTGAACCTTAATAATTGTTATTTAGTGCCAAGTTTGAGCATGAACATTGTATCTGGATCTCGTTTAATACGAGATGGCTACTCATTTAAGTCTGAGAATAATGGTTGTTCGATTTATATGAGAGATATGTTTTATGGTCATGCTCCGATGGTTAATGGTTTATTCTTAATGAATCTCGAGCGTAATACTACACATATTCATAGCGTGAATACCAAAAGATGTAAAGTTGATAACGATAGTCCCACATACTTGTGGCACTGCCGCCTTGGTCACATTGGTGTCAAGCGCATGAAGAAACTCCATGCTGATGGACTTTTGGAGTCTCTCGATTATGAATCGTTTGACACATGCGAACCATGCCTCATGGGCAAGATGACCAAGACTCCGTTCTCCGGAACAATGGAGCGAGCAACCAACTTGTTGGAAATCATACATACCGATGTGTGCGGTCCAATGAGTGTTGAGGCTCGCGGAGGATATCGTTATGTTCTCACTCTCACTGATGACTTGAGTAGATATGGGTATGTCTACTTAATGAAACACAAGTCTGAGACCTTTGAAAAGTTCAAGGAATTTCAGAATGAGGTAGAGAATCAACGTGACCGAAAGATAAAATTCCTACGATCAGATCATGGAGGAGAATACTTAAGTCACGAATTTGGTACACACTTAAGGAAATGTGGAATCATTTCACAACTAACGCCGCCTGGAACACCTCAGCGTAATGGTGTGTCTGAACGTCGTAATCACACTCTATTAGATATGGTGCGACCTATGATGTCTCTTACCGATTTACCACTATCATTTTGGGGATACGCTCTAGAGACAGCTACATTCACTTTAAATAGGGCACCGTCTAAATCCGTTGAGACGACACAGTATGAATTGTGGTTTGGGAAGAAACCTAAGCTGTCGTTTCTAAAAGTTTGGGGATGCGATGCTTATGTCAAGAAACTTCAACCTGAAAAGCTCGAACCCAAGTCGGAAAAATGCGTCTTCATAGGATACCCTAAAGAAACCATTGGGTATACCTTCTACTTAAGATCCAAGGGCAAGATCTTTGTTGCCAAGAACGGATCCTTTCTGGAAAAAGAGTTTCTCTCGAAAGAAGTAAGTGGGAGGAAAGTAGAACTCGATGAAGTACTACCTCTTGAACGGGAAAGTAGTGTAGCTCAAGAAAATGTTCCTGTGATGCCTACACCAACTGAAGAGGAAAATAATGATGATGATCAAGGTACTTCGGATCAAGTTGCTACTGAACTTCGTAGGTCCACAAGGACACGTTCCGCACCAGAGTGGTACGGCAACCCTGTCCTGGAAATCTTGTTGTTAGACAACGGTGAACCTTCAAACTATGAAGAAGCGATGGCGGGCCCAGATTCCAACAAATGGCTAGAAGCCATGAAATCCGAGATAGAATCCATGTATGAAAAAAAAGTATGGACTTTGACTGACTTGCCCGATGATCGACGAGCGATAGAAAACAAATGGATCTTTAAGAAGAAGATGGACGCGGATGGTAATGTCACCATCTATAAAGCTCGACTTGTCGCTAAGGGTTATCGGCAAGTTCAAGGGATTGACTACGATGAGACTTTCTCTCCCGTAGCGAAGCTTAAGTCCGTCCGAATCATGTTAGCAATTGCCGCATACTATGATTATGAGATATGGCAGATGGACGTCAAAACGGCATTCCTTAATGGTTATCTTAAGGAAGAACTGTATATGATGCAGCCGGAAGGTTTTGTCGATCCTAAGAACGCTAACAAAGTATGCAAGCTCCAGCGATCCATTTATGGGCTGGTGCAAGCATCTCGGAGTTGGAACATTCGCTTTGATGAGATGATCAAAGCGTTTGGGTTTATGCAGACTTATGGAGAAGCCTGCGTTTACAAGAAAGTGAGTGGGAGCTCTGTAGCATTTCTCATATTATATGTAGATGACATACTTTTGATGGGAAATGATATAGAATTCTTGGATAGCATTAAGGCCTACTTGAATAAGTGTTTTTCAATGAAGGACCTTGGAGAAGCTGCTTATATATTAGGCATCAAGATCTATAGAAATAGATCGAGACGCCTCATAGGTCTTTCACAAAGCACATACCTTGATAAAATTTTGAAGAAGTTCAAAATGAATCAGTCCAAGAAGGGGTTCTTGCCTGTATTGCAAGGTGTGAGATTGAGCTCGGCTCAATGCCCGACCACGGCAAAAGATATAGAAGAGATGAGTGTCATCCCCTATGCTTCAGCCATAGGATCTATTATGTATGCCATGCTGTGTACCAGACCTGATGTAAACCTTGCCGTAAGTTTGGTAGGAAGGTACCAAAGTAATCCCGGCAAGGAACACTGGACAGCGGTCAAGAATATCCTGAAGTACCTGAAAGGACAAAGGACATGTTTCTCGTTTATGGAGGTGACGAAGAGCTCGTCGTAATGGGTTACGTCGACGCTAGCTTCGACACAGATCTGGATGACTCTAAGTCACAAACCGGATACGTGTATATGTTGAATGGTGGAGCAGTAAGCTGGTGTAGCTGCAAGCAGAGCGTCGTGGCGGGATCTACATGTGAAGCGGAGTACATGGCAGCCTCGGAGGCAGCGCATGAAGCTATTTGGGTGAAGGAGTTCATCACCGACCTAGGAGTCATACCCAATGCGTCGGGGCCGATCAAACTTTTCTGTGACAATACTGGAGCTATTGCCCTTGCGAAGGAGCCCAAATTTCACAAGAAGACCAGGCACATCAAGCGTCGTTTCAACTCCATCCGTGAGAATGTTCAAGATGGAGACATAGAAATTGCAAAGTACATACGGATCTGAATGTCGTAGATCCGTTGACTAAACCTCTCTCGCGAGCGAAACATGATCAACACCAGAACTCTATGGGTGTTCGATTCATCACAATGTAACTAGATTATTGACTCTAGTGCAAGTGGGAGACTGTTGGAAATATGCCCTAGAGGCAATAATAAAAGTGTTATTATTATATTTCTTTGTTCATGATAATAGTCTTTTATTCATGCTATAACTGTATTATCCGGAAATCGTAATACGCGTGTGAATACATAGACCACAATATGTCCCTAGTGAGCCTCTAGTTGACTAGCTCGTTGTGATCAACAGATAGTCATGGTTTCCTGGCTATGGACATTAGATGTCGTTGATAACGGGATCACATCATTAGGAGAATGATGTGATGGACAAGACCCAATCCTAAGCATAGCACAAAGGTCAGTTAGTTCGTTTGCTAGAGCTTTTCCAATGTCAAGTATCTCTTCCTTAGACCATGAGATCGTGTAACTCCCGGATACCGTAGGAGTGCTTTGGGTGTACCAAACGTCACAACGTAACTGGGGGACTATAAAGGTGCATTACAGGTATCTTCGAAAGTGTCTGTTGGGTTGACACGGATCGAGACTGGGATTTGTCACTCCGTATGACGGAGAGGTATCTCTGGGCCCACTCGGTAATGCATCATCACAATGAGCTCAAAGTGACCAAGTGTTTGATCACGGGATCATGCATTGCGGTACGAGTAAAGTGACTTGCCGGTAACGAGACTGAACGAGGTATTGGGATACCGACGATCGAGTCTCGGGCATGTAACATACCGATTGACAAAGGGAATTGCATACGGGGTTTGATCGAATCCTCGACATCGTGGATCATCCGATGACAACATCGAGGAGCATGTGGGAGCCAACATGGGTATCCAGATCCCGCTGTTGGTTATTGACCTGAGGTCGTCTCGGTCATGTCTGCATGTCTCCCGAACCCGTAGGGTCTACACACTTAAGGTTCGGTGACGCTAGGGTTATTAGGAAGACAAGTATGTGATTACCGAATGTTGTTCGGAGTCCCGTATGAGATCCCTGACGTCACGAGGAGTTCCGGAATGGTCCATAGGTAAAGATTTATATAAGGAAAGTGGTTAAACGGACACCGGAAAGTTTCGGTGGCATACCGGTATTGTACCGGGGCCACCGGAAGGGTTCCGGGGTCCACTGGGTGGGGCCACCCCTCCCGGGGGGCCACATGGGCTGTGTGGGAGAGGGAGCCAGCCCCTAGTGGGCTGGGCGCGCCTCCCCACCTAGGCCCATGCGGCTAGGGCAAGGGGAGGGGAAACCCTAAAGGGGGCGCCCCCCTAGCTTGGGGGGCAAGCCACCCTTTTTCCCTCTCCCTTTGGCCGCCGCCCCCCTCTAGGGTTTCCCCTAGAGGGCCGGCCCCCTTGCCCCTCTCCTCCTATATATAGAGGGGTGAGGGGAGGGCTGCTACAGACAAGCCAAGGCGCAGCCCCTCCCCTCCCCAACACCTCTCCTCCTCCGTACGTGCTTGGCGAAGCCCTGTCGGAGCACTTCTGCACCAACAACACCACGTCGTCGTGCTGCCGTTGGAGCTGTCCTCCTCAACCTCTCCTTCCTCCTTGCTGGATCAAGACGGAGGAGACGTCGCCCGTACCGTACGTGTGTTGAACGCGGAGGTGCTGTCCGTTCAGCACTTGGTCATCGGTGATCCGAATCACGTCGAGTACGACTCCATCATCACCAACCCCTTGAACGCTTCCGCACTCGATCTACAAGTGGTATGTAGATGCAAACTCACTCCCTTGACTCGTTGCTTAGATGAACTCATAGATGGATCTTGGTGAAACCGTAGGAAAAATTTTAATTTTCTGCAACGTTCCCCAACAGCATTGTGTTGATCTTTAACACCTCGAAGTGTAATTCTTGTTCCTTGATATTTGAACCTCATGATTTTTTCCTCCAATCCACCCACATGGGGCTCATAGTTTCAAGCCACTACATTCCTAGTATGATGTCATAAGTGCCCAGTGGTAAAACCTTAAGTTGAGTGTTGAACGTCTGGCCCTGACAGAACCACTGTAAATTGGGCACTTGAGTAGTGTAGGGCAGAGTGCCACCATTGGCAACAGTAACAGTTGATGCAGGAATATCTTCTGTTGAACATTTTAATTCCTTGGCCAAATCGATTCTAATAAAATTAGTGGAACTCCCAGAATCTACCAGGATCAGCAGTTGGCGTTTCCCCACCATGCCCTGCAATTTGATACTTTCCTTAGAGGATGTTCTAGTGGCTGCTTGCACAGATAGCTTCACACAATCATCACTGTCCTTGTCGGTCGGCTCAGTTGGTTGATGCTCACTGTCAGAGTCACTAACAGCAGAATCTTGTGACTGCAATGCATCCCATAGCTCTTCCATTACATGTAACTGCACTTTACTGGGACATTTGTGACCTGGTCCATATTTTTCTCCACACTTGAAGCATTCTCCTCTTGCTCTGTGCTGAGCCCTGAGATTGTCCACTTTATCTGATACCCTTGTTTGCTCTTCGGGTCTTTTGTCTGCTGGTGATGCCCCCATTAAACCCTGATGTATATATGGCTTGTAACTGAAACATTGTTCCCATTTCTTGCTGTACTTTGTGGTGTCCTCTGCAAGTAGTGCCTCTTGTGTTTGTGCTAATGAGTAAGCTACATCGACTGAAGTTGGTTGCTGTAACTTGACAGGTGCTCTAATGGATGGTTTCAGCCCCTGTACAAAGTGATTGATGAAAAATGTATCATCGTAGGCGTGATTGTACACCATCAGCTTGTGCATCTGTTCCTCAAACACATGGGCATATTCATCCACAATTTCTGTCTGCTTCAATGCAAAGAACACATCAATGGCCCTCGTGTACTTATTTCTGTTAAACTTTGCAAAAACCGCTACACATAACGCTGCCCAACTATCGATCGTGTGCATGGCTTCGTATGTCTAAAGCCAGAGAGCCGCATTGCCTGCGAAGCGCATTGGGGCAAAATCGACCCTTCATGTTGGACCTTATACATGCGGAAATACTTTTCACACTGCTGCTTCCACCACTTGGGGTCCTCCCCATCAAACTTGGGAAAATCAGAGTGAGAAATCCGTGGTTTGTACTGACTGTGATGTGCGCGATGAGTATGAACTGGTGATAATTCTAAATCCTCATCGGAGAAAACTTCAGTAGTATGGAACAGAGACTGATTTTGCTCACCCCGTATTGCTGACTGTCGATTCTGACAAGGTCCTCTATGCTCTGCAGCCGGAGGTACCTGGAGACTGCTCTGCCCTTCTGCACGAAGTGGACGGGGGCGCTGCTGCGGCTGTGGCTGCTCTGGTCCTGATGGAGGTGCGTGCTCGAGTTGACCCACATGGCTAATACGTCTCCAAAGTATCTATAATTTATGAAGTATTCATGCTATTATATTATCAACCTTGGATGTTTTATATGAATTTATATGCTATTTTGTATGGTTTTTGGGACTAACCTATTAACCTAGAGCACAGTGCCAGTTTCTGTTTTTTCCTTGTTTTTGAGTTTTACACAAAAGGAATATCAAACGGAGTCCAATTGACGTGCCAATTTTTGACGATTTTTGATGG
This sequence comes from Triticum dicoccoides, assembly GCF_002162155.2. Taxonomy (NCBI): domain Eukaryota; kingdom Viridiplantae; phylum Streptophyta; class Magnoliopsida; order Poales; family Poaceae; genus Triticum; species Triticum dicoccoides. The sequence continues at coordinate 97,126,712 of NC_041384.1, forward strand.
ACCAAGAGAAGACCCCGGAGTAAAAGAGTTGGGCCAGAAGAGTCTTGGGCTGTCCACAAGGGTGGGGAGCGCGCCCACCCCCCTGGGCGTGGGCCACTACCTCGTGGACGCCTCGGGCACCTCCTTGACGTGAGACCGACGCCAAAAATTCCTATAAATACAGAAACCTCGGAAAATTAACCTAGATCGGGGGTTCGACCGCCAGAAGCCTCCGTAGCCACCGAAAACCAATCTAGGCCCTCTCTGGCACCCTGCCGGAGGGGGCCATCATCATCAGAGGGCATGGAGGAGGATCCCGGAGGGGCCATCATCACTATGAAGGCAAAGGACCAAAGGGAGAACCTCTCCCCATCTAGGGGGCAGGCCATGGAGGAGGAAGCACAAGGGGGAGAACCTCTCCTCCTGTCTCTCGGTGGCACCGGAGTGCCATCGGGAGGGGAATCATGGCCGCGGTGATCGTCTTCATCAACATCACCATCCTCATCTCTTTTACGCGGTCCACTCTCGCGCACCCCACTATAATCCCTACTTGAACATGGTGCTTTATGCCACATATTATGATCCAATGATGTGTTGCCATCCTATAATGTTTTGAGTAGATATCTTTTGTCTTTTGGTTGATTGATGATCTAGATTGGTATGTGTAAGTGCATCTGATGCCACCCCTAGTTGGTTTTGGAGTATTGACGACAAACCTGGATGAGGGACTAATGTGTTTGTGAGAATTGCAGGATAACACAGGTAGAAGTCCCTCATTGATTCAGTTTTCCTACCGGAGATGACCCCTAAAAATGTATGGAGACATTGAAGTCAAAGGTGGTATGTGAAGACATTCACATTAAAGACTATGACAAGAGAAGACATTGCGTGAAGACTATGGAGTGCGAAGACTTAGTTGTTTCGTTGTTCTTTTTCTTCTTTCTTGAGTCATAGGAACCACCGTACTGTTAAGTGGGGTCCAAGTAAACCAGTCAGAATGACTGAAGTGATGCTTAACCAAAATCCTATGTCTTTGAGCGAAGACAATGAGAGCAAATCTTATCCAGAGCTAGATAAGTCAGCTTTGCTTGTAGCCCAAGTAAAGTTGCCGTGTGTGTTTGAAATCTGACCGTTGGAACACGTGTCAGTTCCTTAGTGACCCAGGGTCATTTCGGACAAATCAGGTCGGGTTGCCTAGTGGCTATAAATAGCCCACCCCCTACAACCATAAACGGTTGGCTGCTCAGAGTTAGTGTACGGCTTTTGTCGTTTGAGAGCAACCCACCTCGAAGCCTTTGAGAGAGAATTCCTTGCGAGGACAAAGCCCTAAACACCCAGAGCCAAAGAGTGTTAGGCATCACTGAAGTCTTCCTGTCTGTGTGATCTGAAGACTTATTACACTTGAGGACTGTGAATCCTCCAGCCGGTTAGGCATCGCGTTCTGAGCATCCAAGAGTCATTGTGGATCGCCGGTGAACGAAGTCTGTGAAGGTTTGGAAGTCTACCTTGAAGACTTGTAAGTGCATCTAGTGCCACCCCTAGTTGGTTTTGGAGTATTGACGACAAACCTGGTTGAGGGACTAATGTGTTTGTGAGAATTGCAGGATAACACAGGTAGAAGTCCCTCATTGTTTTGGTTTTCCTACCGGAGATGACCCCTAAAAATGTATGGAGACATTGAAGTCAAAGGTGGTATGTGAAGACATTCACATTAAAGACTATGACAAGAGAAGACATTGCGTGAAGACTTAGTTGTTTCGTTGTTCTTTTTCTTCTTTCTTGAGTCATAGGAACCACCGTACTGTTAAGTGGGGTACAAGTAAACCAGTCAGAATGACTGAAGTGATGCTTAACCATAATCCTATGTCTTCGAGCGAAGACAATGAGAGCAAATCTTATCCAGAGCTAGATAAGTCAGCTTTGCTTGTAGCCCAAGTAAAGTTGCCGTGTGTGTTTGAAATCTGACCGTTGGAACACATGTCAGTTCCTTAGTGACCCAGGGTCATTTCGGACAAATCAGGTCGGGTTGCCTAGTGGCTATAAATAGCCCACCCCCTACAACCATAAACGGTTGGCTGCTCAGAGTTAGTGTACGGCTTTTGTCGTTTGAGAGCAACCCACCTCGAAGCCTTTCAGAGAGAATTCCTTGCGAGGACAAAGCCCTAAACACCCAGAGCCAAAGAGTGTTAGGCATCACTGAAGTCTTCCTGTCTGTGTGATCTGAAGACTTATTACACTTGAGGACTGTGAATCCTCCAGCCGGTTAGGCATCGCGTTCTGAGCATCCAAGAGTCATTGTGGATCGCCCGTGAACGAAGTCTGTGAAGGTTTGGAAGTCTACCTTGAAGACTTGTAAGTGCATCTAGTGCCACCCCTAGTTGGTTTTGGAGTATTGACGACAAACCTAGTTGAGGGACTGTGTTTGTGAGAATTGTAGGATAACACAGGACGAAGTCCCTCACTGATTTGGTTTTCCTACCAGAGATGACCCCTAAAAATGTATGAAGACATTGATGTCAAAGGTGGTATATGAAGATATTCTCATTAAAGACTATGACAAGAGAAGACATCGCATGAAGCCTATGGAGCTCTAAGACTTAGATCTTTTGTAGTTCTGTTTCTTCTTTTTTGAGTCATAGGAACCACCGTACTGTTAAGTGGGGTCCAAGTGAACCAGTCAGAATGACTGAAGTGATGCTTAACCAAAACCCATGTCTTCGAGTGAACACTATGAGAGCGAAACTTGTCCAGAGTCAAACAAGTCAGCTTTGCTTGTAGCCCAAGTAAAGCTGCCGCGTGAGTTTGAAATCTGACCATTGGAACACGTGTCAGTTCCTTAGTGACCCAGGGTCATTTCAGACAAATCAGGTCGGGTTGCCTAGTGGCTATAAATAGCCCACCCCCTACAACCATAAACGGTTGGCTATTCAGAGTTAGAGTACGGCTTTTGTCGTTTGAGAGCAATCCACCTCGAAGCCTTTGAGAGAGAATTCCTTGCGAGGATAAATCCCTAACCACCCAGAGCCAAAGAGTGTTAGGCATCACTTAAGTCTTCTTGTCTGTGTGATCTAAAGACTTATTACACTTGAGGACTGTGAATCCTCCAGCCGGTTAGGCGTCGCGTTCTGAGCATCCAAGAGCCATTGTGGATCGCCGGTGAACGAAGTCTGTGAAGGTTTGGGAGTCTACCTTGAAGACTTACCAAAGTGATTGGGCGAGGTCTGTGTGACCTTAGCTCAAGGGGAATACGGTGAGAACTGGGTGTCCTGAGCTGCGTGTTCAGGACTGGGTGTCCGAGACTGTGTGTCCTCATGTTTAAATACCTAGCTGCCCTAACCAAACGTATAGTTGTCACAGCAATTGGAATTGGTCCAACAAATCATTGTCTTCAATGAGTCACTGGTTTCATCCTTCCCTTTCCTTTACTTACTGTTGGTCCTTGTGAAGTCATTGTATGATTGCACTATCTTTTGTCTTCACTAAGTGACTGCATGTTCTATTTGGCTTCATAATATCTTCCTACTTGATCCTCACTACATTGCTGCTATTAGTCACTGTGCTTTCACTTCATTGAATACTTGACTATGGTTTGCCTAGTGTAGTCTACCTTCTGCTGCATGGTAATAGGCTTATTTCTATCGTTTGTCTTCGAAACTTCCACGTTTTGAAGACTTTCATAAAAATCGCCTTTTCACCCCCCTCTAGTCGATATAATGCACTTTCAATTGGTATCAGAGCAAGGTACTCCCTTATTCTGTGTGATTCAGTTTAACCATCTGGAGTTTTAGCTATGTCGACTACAGGGATAATTAAAGTCTCCGCTGCGTGCCCCGTCTTCGATGGAACTGAATATCCCTACTGGAAGAATAAGATGCGCATGCATCTTGAAGCCATTGACGTTGACCTATGGTATGTCGTCAAGAAGGCGTTCCCAAGGCTGGAGAAGGTGTCACTGCTGCTGATGTCAAGAAGTTCATTCAACTGGACTCTACTGCCAAGAATATCATCTGTGGTCATCTGACCAAAGGACAGTATGGCCGTGTGAGTGCTTTGGAAACATCTAAGCTAGTCTGGGACTGGCTCTCTAAGGTCAACGGAGGCGTCTCAACCCAGAGAGATCAGAGAATCAGTGTCCTTCGCAACCTCTTCAACCGCTTCAAGAGAAATGACAATGAGAATGTCCAGCTCACGTCTGATCGACTCACTGACATAACAAGTGAGCTTCAAGCCCTTGGCGCTACTGAGATCACCAAGCATGAAGTCGTAAAGACACTACTGAGATCACTTGACAGTTCGTTTGACACCCTAGCCCTGATGATTCAAGAACGTCCTGATTTCAAGACACTCGGTCCATCTGACATACTTGAGAGGCTCAACACACATGAGTTTCAGCTTTCTGAGAAAAGAGATATCTACGGTCCAAACTATCACTACTAGGGAAAAGGCTAGCAGCAGCGCGGGTTTTAGACCTATCAGTAGCGCGGGGTGGTGCGCTACTGATAAGGCGCTACAGCTAATGAATAGCAGTAGCGTGCCTGCACCCATGCTACGGCTAAATTGACTTAGTAGCAGCGAGTTCTTGGAGGAGCGCTGCTGGTAATTAGTAGTAGCGCTTCTCTCTGCCCGCGCTGCTACTATTATTTCGTATTTTATTTCTTTTTTATTTCATGTTGTATTCGTACACCTTTACACAAATTTTCATACAACAGGAATTTACAAATTGTTTTTACATCATCATGTGTTATTACATCACGGGGTGAAAGAACCGTGTGGACTAGTTTCAAGTGGACGGACATCCACTTGAAACTAATCCGCGGTTCTTTCACCCAATGATATAATAAATATCATCATCATCAACATCATATCATTAACAACTTATCATCATCATCATCATATCATTGGTCACTAGTCATAATCACAAGTACTCCTAACATCTTTAACTCTAACACATTGTATCACATAATAAACATATTGTACCTCATAGGACCTACTACATTCTCTTAAGACCTACTATATTCTCTAAGGTAAAATAGCAAAAAACAAGATAGCCCCTCGCTCTCCATTATCGAGAATGCAGATTATCCTGTCTCCAATTCTTGCCTTTCGCTTAATGTTGCTTCCAAGAACCTCCTTATGAATGTCCAAATATTTTTTCCACTCTTTGATTAGCATGTGTTCACCGATTTCAGAAATTCGATATGCACAGGTGAGATCCGTAGGATGACCTGGCTGTAGGTTCAGAACTTCAAGGCGACCATTGTAATACATCAGATGAGGCACACAATCCATCAGGATTTTCTGTTGAAAAACATAGTAATAACTTCGTAGTTAGCAATGATGTACTAGTTTTAGAAGTATTTAAAAAATGCATGGATGTCGTAATAGTAAAATATCTTACCAGGGTATCTCCATAGAAGTTATCATGGTTCAACACATGCACTAGTGGCACGTATTCACCATAATTTGGAGGAGTTCGATAATAGGTATTGTAATTCTAAAAAAAAGTACAATAAGCAATCAGATGATTTTTCTCCTTATAAGTTAATTCGGAGCCATCAATGTAGTGGGTTTTGTCTACCATCTTCTGCACATTCTTTGAAGATTCAAAATAAGCTGTCAATGGAAATAAGCTGTCAACTATTTTGAAATAAACAATATAAATTAGTTAATAACTATGTTTGAGAAACTCACATTGCGGTAGAATCGGAAGCGTATCAACAAGGACCCAAATGTCCATATTGTCTTGCTCGATGTCAGGATGACCAAGATCCATGGTGACAATCATACCCTCATAAAAACCATACATTTCGCAAAGTGCTTCCCAATTTTGACAACCAAAATGGGTTACGCTCTGAGAATTATACAGATTTACTTCAAAATCAATATCATGATGGGTCCTTAGGTGTATTTTCTTTGTTTGAAAATTTTCATGGTCTTCAAAACCCATCCTCTCCAAGACATAGCATCTTGCATGGCATGGGATAAGCTAGTCGAATTGTAAAAGATGAAAATTAGACGTTGAAATAGTTGAAGTCATGCTTAATTACGAAAAAAACACTTGTCGTTGTTGCGTACCGTTTCAACATCGAAGGTCTCCTCGAGCTTAATGTTGAAGTGCCAATCTTCATCCAGCTCAAAGAACCTGTCGCACATACCTCGATCGTCGTGGCACCAGCTGCACTCCCCCGGGAGACTGTCGTCGTCCGAGTACGACATTTCCTACGTTCATAATTCAAAGATTAAACTTGTACAATTAAATATATGTACTAAAAAACCTAAATTAGATCATTATTTTTCAAAGAAAATCCAGGCCACTTGATATTTCCCACATATTCTAGCACAAGTCATGCCAAAATTCATGGAAAAATCCGGCATGACCTTTGCTAAAAAAGGACATATCGAGCACCTGAAATTTGCTGGAACGGAAATTAATCAACACTCTGGCAAAACATAGGCCACTCGGAGGTGTAACCAAAACATGAAATAATTGCTTAAACTAAAAAATAACACCAAATGTGGCATGTTCAACTAGTTCTGTTAATTCAACTAGTTCTATTAATTCAACTAGTTCTTACTAAATATAAACTTAGTATAAAAAGAAAAAAACTAGTTCTTTCTAAAAATGAAGTAGTTCAACTAGTTATTAATTTACTTACTATACTAGTTCAACTAAAACTTAACTAGTTCAACTAAAACTAAACTAGTTCTATTAATTCAACTAGTTCTTACTAAATATAAACTTACTATAAATAGAAAGAAACTAGCACATCTACTACTACTAATTACCATCTAACTACTACATCTACTACTAATTAACATGTACTACTGCTAATTATACAAGTAGTTTACCATCACTACTAGTAATTAATATCCACTACTTCTAAAAATCATTATCTATGAACCCTAAATTAACATCTACTACTACTAAAATCATCTACTAACTAAGCAAAGAGAGAGGGGGTTGGGGAGGGGTGGGGGGCTTATAGAGGGAGAGACGGTGGCGGGGAGGTGCTCGGCGACGGAGGGGCGGCGAGGGAGGGCTCGGGGTCGGGAGGGCGGCGGTCCTGGGTGGCGGGCTCGGTGGGCTCGGTCGAGGGCGGTGGCGGTGAGGTCGAGGGCGGCGACAGTGTGGTCGAGAGCGGCGGAGGTGAGGTTGAGGGCGGGCGGCGGCGTCGACAGTGAGGGCACAGGCGCGCTCGAGCTCAGGCGGCGGCGACAGGGAGTAGGGGAACAGGCCGGTGGAGGGGAAAGGAGGACTTAGCAAAATTTTGATGCGGGGGGTGGTTAACTCGAACTAGCAGTAGCGCACGTACAGAAAACGCGCTATAGCTAACTTATCTACAACACGTTTTGGGAAAAACCGCTACTGCTAATGGAAGCAGTTATTTCTTTTGTTTAGTAAAAACATCAAAAATATACATTGGTCATCATTGATCTTTTTGTGTATAATCTAAATAGTCAACATGAATCCTCACTGTACCTGTATAGGTACAGGCGAGGATTCATATTGCAACCACAAATCATACACATATAGTTCAATGAAGACCAAGTGCTCGAGATAGGTTGAGAAGCAACATATTGAAGGTGGTAAACACCTTGTTCGCTTAGCAGTATGGGACTAAACTTAATTAGTTGCGGTCATACTTACCAGCAGCGAGTTTTGAGCAAAACCGCTGCTACTAAGTTCTTTAGCAGTAGCGCGTCCACGGGAAGGGCGCTACTACTATATCTAGCCTGGAGGCAACACCGCGGCAATTATAGTAGTAGCGCTCTTTTCACCTAGAGCGCTACTGCTACTCAGTCATTAGCAGCGCTCTTTTCTAAAGCTCGTTGCTGCTAATTAGCAGTAGCGTCTGTTTTTAGACCGCGCTGCTGCTAAGATTCTGTGTATAAGGTTTTCCCTAGTAGTGTATGGGCGAACTCGTTCCTTGAAGGCAAAAGCTGTCTCCTCATCTGAAGAAAATCTGACAGCAGTTCTGATGATCATGAAGACATTGGAAGGGAACTTGCAATGCTTGTGAAGAAGTTCCAAAAATTCACCAAGAAGAAAGGTTTCAGAAAGTCTTCACGATCAAGCTCAAGGAATGATGAAGCTTCTGCTCATGACTACAAGAAGAAAACGTGTCACAAGTGCAAGAAACCTGGCCACTTCATCTCTGAGTGTCCGCAGTGGGACAATGAGAACAAAAAGAAGAAGAATAGCAAGGAATATGACTCTGACGACAAGAAGAAGAAGAAATACTCAAAGTCTTCTTCCAAGTCTTCCTCAAAGTCTTCATCACACAAGAAGAACTCATCTGGCAAGGCACATGCATTTGTTGGCAAGGAAATGGATTCAGAGGAGGATTCCGCTTCTGAGGAGGCGGAGGTGGAGTCTGAGGAGGAGTCCGATTCTGGCGTTGCAAGTCTGGCTACAGCATACGTTGCCAAGTCCATCTTCAACACTGAAGACAATGACTTCATCACCGACACCGATGCAAATGACAAGGACTACTCCGCTCCTACCTACTGCTTCATGGCACGCGGTGCCAAGGTAAACACACGTACTACTCACTATCAAACATCTAGTGAAGATGACTTTGATTGTGGTTCAAGACCCAGCTACAAACCACTTGCTAAAATTACAACTGAACAACAGAAAGCTATGGAACATATTCAAAAACTGTTAGACAAAAGCGATGATCTGTTAGGCGCTGAAATGACTCGATCTGAGTCCTTAATTGAAGACATAAAAAATCTTCACGTTAAGTATGAGGAACTTGAAAGTCGTCATGTAACGCTCTCAACAACTCATGAAAAGCTTTCCTATGATTATCTTCAAAGGAAGCAAGATCTTGAGAAATTGAGAGCGGATCATGAAGATCTTCAAAAGGAAAACGAGTCACTTTGCGCCGAACAGATCAGTTCCGCTCAGGAAGGATTTGAACCACCATGTCTTAAATGCATTGAGCATGATAATGCTACCTTTGTTGCTGAATGTTCTTCTGCTGCTACTGTTGCAATATCTTCAGCTGTTGATGTGGGAACTAACCCCTCTGCTGAGGATACCGCTGCTATTGCTGATGAGAATGCTAGGTTGAAGACATTGCTTGAAACAGGGATGTACAAAAGTCTTAAAGGGCATCAAACACTATGTGATGTCCTTAAAAGGCAGATCCTGAACCGAAACCCAAGGAAAGAGGGTGTTGGGTTCGTAAGGAAAATGAATGCTGATGGCTCTTACTGGAAACCTGAGCAGTACCCCAAAACCACATGGGTTGCTGCAAAGGAACCTTCAGCAGATCCATCCAATCTATCTGGCTTCACTTGTGCTAACCCCATTGTCATTGATGAATCCTTTGATGCAAACTATAAACTGTTTAAGAATCAGAATGGTGAAGTGTTTGCCAGGTATATTGGTACTAACTGCAGGAATGGACCACCTATGAAGAAGGTTTGGGTGCCAAAAAAGTGTTTGGAGAATCTTCCTGTGAATGTCATCATGACACCACAGGTGAAGAAGACAAACCACAGACCACAGGCTTCATACGGTCCAAAGGCTTCATACAGACAGAGGACTCACCCGAGTCGCACTAATGCAAATGTTTTGCAGGGAAACCGTACTCAGGCCTGTGAATATGAGCGTGTTTCATCAAACCGCCATGTTCATAAGACCAAGAACTATTCTACTTATTCTTATGAGTACTATTGTCCACCTGCAAGACTTTTTGCTAGGGCTTCAAAGCCAAAGTTCTCAGATGCTGCACTTAGACTCATTGCTTCGAAGCCACCCTTGAAGATGTGGGTGGCTAAGAAAGCTTAACTCTCTTTTGTAGGGAGAGGTCTCCAGCCGAAAACCAAAATCGTCTGACGCTATTGCTGGGGACCTTAAACATCTTGTAGGGCGCAAGATCAAATGCTCAAATGGTCTTATTATGTACTTTGTTCCTGAATCGCTTGCTACTCTCCCTATCAGTCCAAATCTCGATCTAAGCTTTCATAATCCACTGGTTCGTCAAATGTTTTTGCTTCACAATTCTCTTCGTGGAGCCTATCCCCCTAACTGCACTGTAGGGTACGACACCAGCTGCTTCAGAATGGATTATTGATAGTGGGTGTACCAATCACATGACTGGCAAGCGAAGCCTTCTTATGGACTCAACACTACGTCCATCTAACAAAAGTCACATCACATTTGCTGACACTGGTAAAAGCAAGGTATTGGGTCTAGGTAGAGTTGCAATCTCAAAGGATCAACACATGGATAAATTCATGCTTGTTGAATCCCTTGGTTTCAACTTAATGTCTATTTCAATGCTTTGCGATTTAAACATGATTGTGATGTTCAGAAAATATCGTTGCCTTGTACTAATGGAATCTGACAAGTCTCTAGTGTTTGAAGGGTATCGGAAAGATGATTTGTACATGGTAGATTTCTCAGCAGGACCACAACTTGCCGTATGTCTTCTAGCAAAAGCTTCTGAATGCTGGCTCTGGCATCGGAGGCTAGGGCATGCTGGCATGAGGAACCTCCACACCCTTGCAAGGAAGAAGCATGTCATAGGCATCGAGGGCGTCAAGTTCAAGAAGGATCACTTATGCGGTGCCTGTGAAGCAGGAAAGATGACGAGGGCCAAGCATCCCTCGAAGACAATCATGACAATGACTCAACCCTTCGAACTGCTCCACATGGATCTTTTCGGTCCCACTCATTACTCAACTCTTACTACTACTGCTTGTCTCTATGGCTTCGTCATTGTTGATGATTATTCAAGATATACTTGGGTGCATATAATCCTCTACAAGACTGAAGTGCAGGATGTCTTCAGACGCTTCGCCAATCGAGCCATGAAAAACTATGGTGTCAAGATCAAGCACATCAGAAGTGATAACGGCACTGAATTCAAGAACACTGGTCTAGACACTTATCTTGATACTTTGGGCATTACACATGAATTCTCAGCTCCGTACACACCACATCAGAATGGCATCGTGGAACGCAAGAACAGAACACTTATTGAGATGGCCCAGATGATGCTTGATGAATACAAGACTCCAAGAAAGTTCTGGCGTGAAGACATTGATACTGCATGCCATATCATCAACCGTGTTTATCTTCACAAGCGTCTCAACAAGACATCCTATGAGCTCCTTACTGGCAAGAAGCCAAATGTCAGTTACTTCAGAGTATTTGGTGCCAGGTGCTGGATCAAGGATCCACATCACCCTTCAAAATTTGCACCAAAAGCACATGAAGGTTTTATGATTGGATATGGAAAGGATCCGCACTCCTACAGAGTCTTCAACCTCTTTCATATAAAGTGGTTGAAACAGTGGATGTGCGATTCAATGAGACTAACGGCTCACAAAGAGAGCACCTGCCAAATGTTCTAGATCAAGTTACATCCAGTGAATCAATTAAACTTATGGGAACTGGAGAAATCATAACTTCTGAAACTCAGCCTGAAGAGGAACTTATCATCTCCGCACTTGATCAACCTGAAGACAATGATCAACCTGAAGACAATGCTTAGCCTGAAGACAATCCTTCTAACGATGACAATGATCAGCAAGAGCAAAATCTTCGTCCTGTACATCCTTGTGTCGCAAATGAAGTACAGATTGAGAGAATAATTGATAGCATCAATGCACTTGGTCCACTCACTCGTTCAAGGGCAACACAGCTAGCAAATTTCTGTGGGCACTTCGCATTTGTCTCAATATCTGAACCCAAGAAAGTTGAAGAAGCCTTCATGGAACCTGAATGGATTCAAGCTATGCAAGAAGAGCTTCAACAGTTTGAGCTGAATAATGTATGGGAACTGGTTAAGCGTCGTGATCCTCGCAAGCACAATATAATAGGCAACAAATGGATATATCACAACAAGCAAGATGAGCATGGTCAAGTTGTCAGAAACAAAGCGCGTCTCGTTACTCAAGGGTACACTCAAGTTGAAGGGATTGACTTCGATGAAACATTTGCTCCTGTGGCTAGACTTGAAGCCATACGCATACTGCTGGCCTATGCAAATCATCATAACATTCTTCTGTATCAAATGGATGTGAAGAGCGCTTTTCTCAATGGCAAGATTGAAGAAGAAGTGTATGTTGCACAACCGCCTGTCTTTGAAGATCCAAAACATCCTGAAATGGTGTACAAGCTCAACAAGGCACTGTATGGCCTCAAACAAGCCCCTCGGGCTTGGTATGACACACTCAAATACTTCCTGAAGAGCAAAGGCTTCAAACCTGGTTCCCTCGACCCCATGATCTTCACGAAGACATATGATGGTGAACTGTTTGTGTGCCAAATATATGTGGATGACATTATCTTCGGCTGCACCAATCAGAAATACACAGACGAGTTTGGATACATGATGCAAGAGCAATATCAGATGTCCATGATGGGTGAGCTGAAGTTCTTCCTTGGTCTTCAAATACGTCAGCAACGCAACGACATCTTCATATCTCAAGAGAAGTATCTCAAAGATTGCCTGAATAAATTTGGGATGCAAGACTGTAAAGGCTTCACGACTCCAATGCCAGCCAAACATCATCTGGGTCCCGGCGACAATGGTAAAGAGTTCGATCAAAAGGTATACCGCTCCATGATTGGTTCTTTACTTTATCTATGTGCATCTAGGCCAGATATTATGCTTAGTGTTTGCATGTGTGCTCGATTCCAAGCGGCACCAAAGGAATCGCATCACTTAACTGTGAAGCGAATTCTTCGATATTTGGCTCACACCCCAACATTAGGATTATGGTATCCAAAGGGCTTAGAGTTTGATCTGGTTGGATTCTCGGATGCTGATTATGCTGGTGACAAGGTGGATCGCAAGTCTACATCAGGCACATGTCGTTTTCTGGGATGATCACTTGTATGTTGGTCTTCAAAGAAGCAGAACTGTGTATCTCTCTCCACTGCTGAATCTGAATACATTGCTGCTGGATCTTGCTGCGCTTAGCTTCTATGGATGAAGCAAACACTCAAAGATTATGACATTCATCTAAAGCAAGTGCCACTCTACTGCGATAATGAAAGCGCCATCAAGATTGCCAACAACCCAGTTAAGCACTCAAAGACAAATCACATTGAAATTCGTCATCACTTTCTCAGAGATCATGTTGTGAAGGAAGATATTGATATCATACACGTCAACACTGAAGAGCAATTGGCAGATATCTTCACCAAGCCCTGTATGAGAAGAGGTTTTGCAAGTTACAGTGTGAGCTAAATATCTTGGACAATGTTGGGGATATCGCTTATCGGGAACTTATCGGTCGACCTACGATAAGGGGTAAATCGGCCAGTTTATCGGCATATCGGTCGATTTATCGCCATATCGGTTGATTTATCGGTCGATTTATCTTATCGGTCAGACCAGGATAAGCGATAAATCGGCCGATTTATCAAAATATCGGAAGATATCTTGAACAGTGATCTTGGAATCCTCAAATGTCCTGTGATCAGGCACACATCCTAACACTTATGCATATTGATGACTTAGATGTGCAACACACGAAGTAAAGTATATCTTCAGTCAATGAAGACTTACACTCTAAGTGTGAATACATTAATGTGGAATTTGACTTCGGAGCGCCACGATAATTGTGCGCCGTGTCTGAGTCTAATACTTCCTATACGGTGGGTAACGCCACCACCAAATTTTTCTGTTTGAAGTGCTTCACTCATGGCCTTACGTTTGGTATGTCTTCACATTTGGTTTGGCTTCAATCTCAACTTGTCTTCATGATTATCTTCACTATGTTGATTTG
>NC_041384.1:97140762-97249913 GCF_002162155.2 Triticum dicoccoides
TATATATACTAGTGTTCTGTCCTCTACAGCATTCACTTATAGCTATGTCTTCTTTTTGAATCTTTTGGACTAAGTGAATGTGATCGGACCCTAACCTCTCTATGCTTTCTATCTCAAACTCTATCTCACCAAATCATATGCATTCTATTGAAACTGTCGAATATCTTCTCTGCGTCCTTGTCAGCAGAAGATCCAGAGACAAACATTAAGTCCGTTTTAAATGCTAATTCCTTCACCTGAAACCCGGAGAAGTGGGAACGACCACCCGACAATCCAGGCGTGCGTGGGAACATGGAACAACCTCTGATATGTTGCATGATCGCCACGTGTCCTTCAGATGTGAATCGCCAGGGGCACCTGTGTAATAACACTGTGCCGTCCCTGTCTCTATAAATACACGCCTCACCACAGTCATTATCCTTTCTTCCACTCTCGCACAAACCCTAGCGCCACCGCTCTCCCTCGACGACGCCGGCGACGAAGCGCTTAGTTGCCGCGACCTCACCGACGCCATCTTCACGCCGGCCATGGACATCGTCTTCTCCGCCATCGCCATAGGTGTCCTCCGTCGCCAAGTTAGGGCATGGACGATCGATCTGCTCGGCCTCCTCTCCCACTCTGTCTAGTAGTTCTTCGTTTGGTAAATAAAACTTCTTTTTTTACGGCCCCTTTGATTCTATAGATCCATCACTTTCTACCACAAGTAGTTTCTGTTCACACAAGTTGGATCTATTTCACACTGCATCTCATAATATGCCTAGTATGTTCACTTATGCTTCACAAAGTAGTTAGATTCCTCACTTGTACTTATTCGTGGATTCGTACAAATCTGGAACCAACTCTCTATCTATGAGTGAATGTCTTCTCACTATGAGGTCAATGTCTTCTAAACTAATTTATCTTCAAAATCTTCTGAGAATGCATATGACATCTTCCCCTTCCTTCGCACCTTAATGCTGTCACAGGTACATGTCCGTGGGAGAATCCCTTGGTTCTCATAGTCTGCATTCATTTGCAGAATTCTTACACCATCATATAAATTCTTCCAAAGCCAGTTCCTGTTTGACCAGCAACCGGAAGCCTTTGAAACCTTTGAATGTGCTGAAACCATTCAGTTTGAAGCTCATGGCTACAGAGAAATCAGCAAGGAAGGGTGGCCGATAGCGTCGAGGGGGAACATCAAGAGATCTGCCTGATGACCTCTCAGAGCTATACAAGACATACCCAGAAGAGGATTACAATCAGCGCAAGACACGAATCCAATGGATTCGAAGGTACTGGGCTGAGCAATGATTCAAGTACAGGTTTGTGACCCAGGAATATGCAGAGAAGAATGCCATCAAGTGACAATGGGGAGACATCCTATACAGAAATCTTCAACCCAGGTCCAGAGATGAAGCCATTGAACAAGGCTTCTATCCCTGCATGGTCCTTGGACCACAGCCTACAGATGCTGACCCGTCATCATTGCTATGGTGTCGTGACAACAATCTGTTCAAGCGCAACTTCTAGTTTGCCAAGAATTCGGCTAAGTAGAACAAGAAGTCATTGGGACTAGACTTCAACCCTGGTCCTTCTGCTCCCCGTGCCGATGGCACCCGCGAAGCTGAACCCAATCTTGTTGGGCCCTTCTACAACCTGGAAGGTCTCATCACTCATATCATGGTTCAAGGGACAGCCATGGATGAGCCTGCAGATGACGCTGAATCTGATGAAGCGCCTGCACCGCCGAAGCCAAAGAAACTGAAGAAGCCTAAAGATTGAAAGCCTGCTCCTGCACCAAAGGTCTTACATGCGAAGCCACTGGCTACTGCACCTCCTGAAGACAGTGTGCAGTCTGAAGATCTATCACGTTTCTCTAAGAAGACTGAGATGAGAAAGAATACTGATCAGGCACTGACTGCTGCTGCTATTCTGCGCAATGACGCCATTGATCTGTCCAGGGATGAAGATCTTGCAGATGACGCTCTTGAGCAACTGATCAAGAGCAAGGAAGAAGCAGAGATCTTCAATGATTTTCCTCTCTTTGATGTGGAAATCATCCATAACTTCATCGAAGAGTGGTTTGACACGCCCAACCTCAGCTTTGAAGACCTGCAACTTCCAATTGGCCTCAGTGTCGCCTTCACTAGCGCCATTGCTTCTGAGCTAGCTCTAGCTCAGCGCATCGTTGAACTGAAGCAAAAGATTGACTATGAGAAAGCTCAGTTCAAGAAGCACATGGCCAAGCTCAGCGTGCAAGATGTCAAAAACTTCAAGATCATGCTGCACGAGCTCAAAGAAGCCTTTCTCAAGAAACGTGAAGAAGCTCAAGGTTCTCGTGAGCGCATGAAGAGCCTGGCTGACAAGTGTGTGCAAGCCTACAATGAGGCTGAGAAGCGCAAGGCTCTTGGTCGTCCTGGCATCGACCCAAGAATGGCTGCAAAGAAGAAGAAGCCCTCAACTGACCAATCTGCACCTTCGAGGCAGGAAGAACCTCGCATAGTCTTCCCAAGCAGCATACTGGCTCGAAGCCAAAGGTCAGGTCAACTGCTTCAGAACTGAAGAAGACAAGGATTGTAGAGGCTGAAGCTAGAAAAAGGAAAAATCCTGAAGCTTCTGATGTCCCTCCCTCTAAGAAGAAGCACAAAACCAAGAAGGATCGGGCTGCTCCCACAGAGCCCTTAGTTGTTGAACCTATCTCAATGGTTCGCCCTGCATCTGAACACCACGAGCGCCAACTGATTGTTCATGAGCCTGCTTCCACAGAGGCTCCTGATGCTGAAGACATTCCAGCAGTTGACCCCACCGCTGCTGAAGACATTGGTCACCATGACAATGTTGAAGATGATGAAGTCCTTCCTCAGATCGAGCACCAACTGGTATCATCGCCTGTGCTTACGCACAACGAACTCATCAGCATTGGTCGTCCTCTAACACCAACTGCTCAGGATGCATCGTGGGCTGATCACCCACAGAGACAAGACACTCCAAGCTCTCCCCAACCGCAAGCAACCCCATTAGTGCAAGAAGAAGATGACTTTGAGGCCCAGCCAACTCCATCTCCACAGGCGTCGCCAGCGCTACGCAGGCTTCGCAAAGGACCAAGGCCTCAAGTCCCTCTTTCGAGCGTTCCAGAAGGAGAAGTGCCCCACCAATCTGTTGCACGTCAAGTGTTTCCAGATGCCACTCCTACTGTGAATATCTCCAAGTCTGAGGCTAAAGCTGCTGAAGACATTCCGGCTGCATCAGCCGAAGACAAACAAGAAGAAGAATGTGTTCCTACTCCCCCCATTACTGAAGAAGCTGTTCTCGAGGAGAACGTGTCTGTGCCCGACCCTCCATCTCATCAATTGGAGGTTGAGAATCTTGAGGCTGCCACCACCAACACAAATGAAGCCAATGACGTAGTCATGGATGAAGCAAATGTGGAGCCTGCACCAACCAATGTGCCAGAAGTCAATGAAGCCAATGATGCAACTTCTCCTGAAGCCTCTGTTGTGCAGCCTAACACCTCTGTTAATGCTACTGCTCCTGTTCCACCACCTCGGCCACACACTATCGAGCAAGCATTCAACTATGGCCAACTTGTCACTGTCAAATGGCCTTTTCTGACTCCTCCGCCTGCTGCTGGTCCTTAGTTTGACTATCACGTTGAGCACAGGCCTCAGGTTCAGAAGCCAATACCAAGGTTGCCCAGGTTTCCAGGCACTGCATCTGCACCCGAATTGTTCAATATCAATGGCTTCAAGGCACACAACACCTTCTTCAATAGCGCCAAGAACCCCTACTCAAAGCCAAGAATATCTTCTGATCGGTTCTGGAGCTATCAGCAGCGAAGTTATTACTCATGCATTCTGTATAATCAAGGTCGCATTTTCCCACATATGCGTCTTGACACTGAAGCCATAACTGGTCTGCCCTGTTTGGAAGAAGCTCTGGATTGCTTCAGAGAGTCTGGCTTGCTGCGGTTCGTCACTGATAAGGAGCACTGGAATGAGGAACTGCTGCTCCAATTCTATGCCACTCTTCATATCCGTGGCTACAACAGGGATCCGAAGACTTGGGTCCTTGAGTGGATGACAGGCAATGTTCATCATGAAGCCAAAGCCTTTGATATCATTGAGCTTACTGGCCTGCCCACTCCAGGAGATCTGTATGAACCTGGTTGTCAGCTTCACAGTGCTGCTATGGAAAGCATCTTCCACAAGCCTGAGCCCAATACGAGTCAGATGCTCAGCATGATGAAGCCTTTGCCTCCAGATGCTGAATATCCTAAGGAGTTCTTTGTTGAAGACCTTGAGTATCTGCCACGTACTATCTATCACATCATAAGGCGAACTCTCTGGCCTATCAAAGGACATTCTCCACATGCCAAGCTAGAAGGCACAATGAAGACTTTGGTCTTTCATATTCTTCATGGAAAAAGCTTCATTGCATAAGATTTCTTCATTCGCCAGCTTGCTGCATCAGGATCTGACATTTTTGGCTTGAAGTTTTACGCTCCATGGATTATGCGGCTGATCAAACTACACTCGGCTGTCACCTATCAGCCCTCTACTTGCAATCATCAGATCTTTCTGCCTGACGTCGATATGTCAGTTGAAGCCATGTATCCAGAGCCTGCCAAGGAGCCCCTTAGTCTTCAAAATGCTGAGAATCAAAGCTTTTCTCAAAACATTGAAGGAGTTCAAGCAGTCACTCGTGTTTATCCTCTGGCTGGTACTACACGTGCACCTCATTGTTCCCTCACTGAAGCCACTAAAAGCACCATTGCCCAACGGCCCAAGAAGCGATCTCGTGTTCTCAATGACCGAGAGCTTCTGGTTGCCCTTCATCAGAAACAGGATAAGCATCATGACTGGCTGAAGCGCCAAATGCAAAGCCTCTTGGTGGACGTAAACAGGATTCACAATCTTGCCACCAAGAATGCCTTAGTTGCCCATGAAACCTGTCGGCGTACATGGAAAGGGCTGACGCTTATGTGCTCTAAGGATGATCTTCAAGAGGATGGCTTCTCTGAACGCTTCAAGTTTGACTCCACACCTCCAAGAAGGACCGTGCTGCGACGAACTCCGTCTCTTGAAGACTCTGAGTTCTCTTCCTCCGCGACAACTGTGAATGCCAGAGTGATCGATGATGAAGATGATGCTACTTCACCGCCCCCTACTTCTGCACGCATCGACACTGCCCCAAGTTCATCTGCACCGCCTATCAACACCGACGACCCTGCTGCCTCACCTACTCCTCATGGGAACGAGTAGATGCTCTATGTCTTCAAACCTTTTTGGTCCTTACTGACAAAAGGGGGAGAAGCATATGAGTTTGATAGTCTTCAAGCAGGTCCATATGGGCGGTGGTTTTATATTTTTCCTAGTGTTTACAACTCTTGCGTTTTGATACATTTGGTTCTTTGAGTTGTAACACTCAAACTCGATGGTTGTCTGCTACTCCCTCCGTAAAGAAATATAAGAGCGTTTAGATAACTAAAGTAGTGATCTAAACGCTCTTATATTTGTTTACAGAGGGAGTACTTATTTGCTTTACTGTGATGCGATGATAAATTCCGCATGTGAGACGATAAATTCCGCACTTAGATCATTTTGCAGACGTCCATTTTTCATTATGCATGTCATTATCTTCACATACTTTTCATGCATGACGAATTGTCATCATAAGTTGAAGAGGATCTCCACAAGTACAACCTGCCATGTGCATTTGCATACCAAAAGCAAATTACTTATATGCACATCTTCAGGGGGAGCCTTTTCCACTTATGAAGACAATAACCTATCCTTTACAATTTCACATATTTTATTCCCCATTGAAAACTTCAACTAGTTTTTCATCAATCACCAAAAAGGGGGAGATTGTAAGTGCATCTATTGCCACCCCTAGTTGGTTTTGGAGTATTGACGACAAACCTAGTTGAGGGACTAATGTGTTTGTGAGAATTGTAGGATAACACAGGTAGAAGTCCCTCATTAATTCGTTTTTCCTACCAGAGATGACCCCTAAAAATGTATGAAGACATTGAAGTCAGAGGTGGTATGTGAAGACATTCACATTGAAGACTATGACAAGAGAAGACATCACATGAAGACTATGGAGCGCGAAGACTTAGCAGTTTCGTCGTTCTGTGTTTTTCTTTGTTGAGTCATAGGAACCACCGTAATGTTAAGTGGGGTCCAAGAGAGCCAGTCAGAATGACTGAAGTGATGCTTAACCAAAATCCTATGTCTTCGAGCGAAGACTATGAGAGCAAATCTTGTCCAGAGTTGGATAAGTCAGATTTTCTTGTAGCCCAAGTAAAGTTGCCGTGTCTGTTTGAAATCTGACCGTTGGAACACGTGTCAGTTCCTTAGTGACCAAGGGTCATTTCGGACAAATCAGGTCGGGTTGCCTAGTGGCTATAATAGCCCACCCCCTACAACCATAAACGGTTGGCTGCTCAGAGTCAGAGTACGGCTTTTGTCGTTTGAGAGCAACCCACCTTGAAGCATTTGAGAGAGAATTCCTTGCAAGGATAAATCCCTAAACACCCAGAGCCAAAGAGTGTTAGGCATCACTTAAGTCTTCTTGTCTGTGTGATCTGAAGACTTATTACACTTGAGGACTGTGAATCCTCCAGCCGATTAGGCGTCGCGTTCTGAGCATCCAAGAGTCATTGTGGATCGCTGGTGAACGAAGTCTGTGATGGTTTGGAAGTCTACCTTGAAGACTTACCAGAGTGATTGGGCGAGGACTGGGTGTCCTTAGCTCAAGGGGAATAAGGTGAAGACGAGGTCTTCTGAGTTGAATCCTAGCCTCCCTAACCAGACGTACAGTTGTCACACAACTGGAACTGGTCCAACAAATCATTGTCTTCAACGAGTCACTGGTTTCATCCTTCCCTTCCCTTTGCTTATTGTTGGTTCTTGTGAAGTCATTGTATGATTGCTTTATCTTTTGTCTTCACTGAGTGACTGCTTGTTCTGATTGGCTTCACAATATCTTCCTACCTGATCTTTACTGCCTAGCTGCTATTAGTCATTGTGCTTTCACTTCATTGAATACTTGACTATGGTTTGCCTAGTGTAGTCTACCTTTCCGCTGTATGGTAATAGGTTTATTCCTATCGTTTGTCTTTGAAACTTCCATGTTTTGAAGACTTCCATAAAAATTGCCTATTCACCCCCCTCTAGTCGATCACTAGCACTTTCACTATCTTCCATCCTGATCTATACTGCCTAGATGCTATTAGTCTTTGTGCCTTCATCTCATTGAATACTTGACTATGGCTTGCTTAGTGTAGTCTACCTCCCACTGCATGGTAATAGGTTTGTTTCTATCGTTTATCTTCGAAACTTCCATGTTTTGAAGACTTTCATAAAAATCGCCTATTCACCCCCCCCTCTAGTCGATCACTAGCACTTTCAATTGGTATCAGAGCAAGGTACTCACTTGTTCTGTGTGATTCGGTTTAACCACCTGGAGTTTTAGCTATGTCAACTGCAGGGATAATCAAAGTCTCCGCTGCGTGCCCAGTCTTCGATGGAAATGGATATCCCTACTGGAATAATAAGATGCGCATGCATCTTGAAGCCATTGATGTCGACCTCTGGTATGTCGTCAAGAATGGCGTCCCCAAGGTTGGTGAAGGTGTCACCGCTGCTGATGTCAAGAAGTTCGTTCAACTGGACTCCACTGCCAAGAACATCATCTGTGGTCATCTGACCAAAGGGCAGTATGGCCGTGTGAGTGCTCTGGAAACATCTAAGCTAGTCTGGGACTGGCTTTCCAAGGTCAACGAAGGCGTATCAACCCAGAGAGATCAAAGAATCAGCGTCCTTCGCAACCCCTTCAACTGCTTCAAGAGAAACGACAATGAGAATGTTCAGCTCACGTTTGATTGATTCACTGACATCACAAATGAGATTCAAGCCCTCGGCGCTACTGAGATCACCAAGCATGAAGTCGTCAAGACACTCTTGAGATCACTTGACAGCTCATTTGACACCCTAGCCTTGATGATTCAAGAATGCCCTGACTTCAAGACACTCGATCCGTCTGACATACTGGAAAGGCTCAACAGATATGAGTTTCAGCTTTCTGAGAAAAGAGACATCTACGGTCCCAACTATGGGCGAGCTCGTGCTTTGAAGGCAAAAGCTATTTCCTCATCTAAAGAAGAATCTGATTGCAGTTTTGATGATCCTGAAGACATTGGAAAGGAACTTGCTATGCTTGTGAAGAAGTTCTAGAAATTCAACAAGAAGAAAGGCTTCAGAAAGTCCTCACGAGCTAGCTCAAGAAATGATGAAGCTTCTTCTCATGACTACACAAAGAGAACATGCCACAAGTGCAAGAAACCTGACCACTACATCTCTGAGTGTCCACAGTGGGACAATGAGAACAACAAGAAGAATAAGGGCAAGGAATATGATTCTGACGACAAGAAGAAGAAGAAATACTCAAAGTCTTCTTCCAAGTCTTCATCAAAGTCTTCATCACACAAGAACAGCTCATCTGGCAAGGCTCGTGCGTTTGTTGGCAAGGAAATAGATTCAGAGGAGGAGTCTGCTTCTGAGGAGGCGAAGGTGGAGTCTGAGGAGTAGTCCGATTCTGGCATTGCAAGTCTAGCTATAGCCTACCTTGCCAAGTCCATCTTCAATATTGAAGACAATGACTCCATCACCGACGCCAATGCTAATGACCAGGACGACTCCGCTCCCACCTACTGCTTCATGGCACGCGGTGCCAAGGTAAACTCACGCACTACTCACTATCAAACATCCAGTGAAGATGACTCTGATTGTGGTTCCAAACCCAGCTACAAAACACTTGCTAAAATTGCAACTGAACAACAGAAAGCTATGGAACATATTCAAAAACAGTTAGACAAAAGCGATGACCTGTTAGACGCTGAAATGACTCGATCTCAGTCCTTAATTGAAGACATAAAAAATCTTCACGTTAAGTCTGAGGAACTTGAAAGTCGTCATGAAACGCTCTCAACTACTCATGAAAAGCTTTCCTATGATTATCTTCAAAGAAAGCAACATCTTGAGAAATTGAGAGCGGCTCATGAAGATCTTCAAAAGGAAAACGAGTCACTTCGCGCCAAATAGATCAGTTCCGCTCAGGAAGGATTTGAACCTCCATGTCTTAAATGCATTGAGCGTGACAATGCTACTTCTGTTGCTGGATGTTCTACTGCTGCTACTGTTGCAATATCTTCAACTGTCGATGTGGTAACTAACCCCTCTGCTGAGGATGCCACTGCGATTGCTGATGAAAATGCTAGGTTGAAGACATTGCTTGAAACAGGGATGTACAAAAGTCTCAAAGGACATCAGACACTATGTGATGTCCTCAAAAGGCAGATCCTGAACCGAAACCCTAGGAAAGAGGGTGTTGGGTTCGAAAGGAAAATGAATGCTGATGGCTCTTACTAGAAACCTGAGCAGTACCACAAAACCACATGGGTTGCTGCAAAGGAATCTTCAGTAGATCCATCCACCCTATCTGGCTTCACTTGTGCTAATCCCATTGTTATTGATGAATCCTTTGATGCAAACTATAAACTGTTTAAGAATCAGAATGGTGAAGTGTTTGCCAGGTATATTGGTACTAACTGCAGGAATGGGCCACCTATGAAGAAAGTCTGGGTGCCAAAAAGGCGTCTAGAGAATCTTCCTGTGAATGTCATCATGACACCACAAGTGAAGAAGACATACCCAGACCACAGGCTTCATATGGTCCAAAGGCTTCATACAGACAGAGGACTCACCTGAGTCGCACTAACACAAATATTTTGAAGGGAAACCATACTCAGGCCTATGAATATGAGCGTGTTTCGTCAAACCGCCATGTTCATAAGACCAAGAACTACTCTGCTTATTCTTATGAGTACTATTGCCCTCCTGCAAGACTATTTGCTAGGGCTACAAAGCCAAAGTTCTCAGATGCTGCACTTTGACTCATTGCTTCGAAGCCACCCTTGAAGATGTGGGTGGCTAAGAAAGCTTCACTCTCTTTTACAGGGAAGGGTCTTCAGCCGAAAATCAAATTCGTCTGAAGCTATTGCTGGGGACCTTAAACATCTTGTAGGGTGCAAGATCAAATGCCCAAATGGTCTTATTATGTATTTTGTTCCTGAGTTGCTTGCTCCTTGCCCTATCAGTCCTAACCTCGATCTAAGCTTTCATAATCCACTTGCTCGTCAAATGTTTATGCTTCACAATTCTCTTTGTGAAGTCTATCCCCCAACTGCACTGTAGGGTATGACACCAGCTGCTTCAGAATGGATTATTGATAGTGGGTGTACTAATCACATGACTGGCAAGCGAAGTCTTCTCATGGACTCAACTTTACGTCCATCTGACAAGAGTCACATCACATTTGCTGATACGGGTAAAAGCAAGGTATTGGGTCTAGGTAGAGTTGCAATCTCAAGGGATCAACACATGGATAAAGTGATGCTTGTTGAATCCCTTGGTTTCAACTTAACGTCTGTCTCAATGCTTTATGATTTAAACATGATTGTGATATTTGGAAAATATCGTTGCCTTGTTCTAATGGAATCTGACAAGTCTCTACTCTTTGAAGGGTATCAGAAAGATGATTTGTACGTGGTAGATTTCTTAGCAGGACCACAACTTGCCGTATGTCTTCTAGCAAAAGCTTCAGAATGTTGGCTCTGGCATTGGAGGCTAGGGCATGCTGGCATGAGGAACTTGCACACTCTTGCAAAGAAGAAGCATGTCATAGACATCGAGGGCGTCAAGTTCAATAAGGATCACCTATGCGGTGCCTGTGAATCTAGAAAGATGACGAGGGCCAAGCATCCCTCGAAGACAATCATGACAACGACTCAACCCTTCGAACTGCTACACATGGACCTCTTCGGTCCCACTCACTACTCAACTCTTACTACCACTGCTTGTCTCTATGGCTTCATCATTGTTGATGATTATTCAAGATATACATGGGTGCATATAATCCTCTACAAGACTGAAGTGCAGGATGTCTTCAGACGCTTCGCCAATCGAGCCATGAACAACTATGGTGTCAAGATCAAGCACATCAGAAGTGACAATGGCACTGAATTCAAGAACACTGGCCTCGGCACTTATCTTGATACTTTGGGCATCACTCATGAGTTCTCAGCTCCGTACACGCCGCAGCAGAATGGCGTTGTGGAAGTCAAGAACAAAACACTTATTGAGATGGCCCGGACGATGCTCGATGAATACAAGACTCCAAGAAAGTTCTGGCTTGAAGCCATTGATACTGCATGCCATATTATCAACCATGTTTATCTTCACAAGCTTCTGAACAAAACATCCTATGACCTCCTCATTGGTAAGAAGCCAAATGTCAGCTACTTCAGAGTATTTGGTGCCAGGTGCTGGATCAAGGATCCACATCACACTTCAAAATTTGCACCAAAAGCACATGAAGGTTTTATGCTTGGATACGGAAAGGATTCGCACTCCTATAGAGTATTCAACCTCTTTCACTATAATGTGGTTGAAACTGTGGATGTGCGGTTCGATGAGACTAACGTCTTGCACAGAGAGCACCTGCCAAATGTGCTAGATGAAGTTCCATCCAGTGAATCCATCAAGCTTATGGGAACGGGAGAAATCATACCGTCTGAAGCTCAGCCTGAAGAGGAACTCATCATCTCTACACCTGATCAACCTGAAGACAATGCTCAGCCTGAAGACAATCCTTCCAACGCTGACAATGATCAGCCAGAGCAAAATCTTCGTCTTGTTCATCCTCATGTTGCAAATGAAGTACAGATTGAGAGAATAATTGACAGCATCAATGCACCTGGTCCACTCACTCGTTCAAGTGCAACACAACTAGCAAATTTCTGTGGACACTTCGCATTCGTCTCAATATCTGAACCCAAGAAAGTTGATGAAGCCTTCATGGAGCCTGAGTGGATTCAAGCAATGCAAGAAGAGCTTCAACAATTTGAGCTGAATAATGTGTGGGAACTGGTCAAGCATCCTGATCCTCGTAAGCACAATATCATTGGCACTAAATGGATATATCACAACAAGCAAGATGAGCATGGTCAAGTTGTCAGAAACAAAGCTCGTCTTGTTGCTCAAGGATACACTCAAGTTGAAGGAATTGACTTCGATGAAACATTTGCTCCTGTGGCTAGGCTTGAAGCTATACGCATACTGCTGGCTTATGCAAATCATCATAACATTCTTCTGTATCAAATGGATGTAAAGAGCGCTTTTGTCAATGGCAAGATTGAAGAAGAAGTGTATGTTGCACAACCGCCTGGCTTTGAAGATCCAAAACATCCTGACATGGTTTATAAGCTCAACAAGGCACTGTATGGCCTCAAACGGGCCCCTCGTGCTTGGTATGACACCCTCTGTTGGGGAACGTAGCAGAAATTCAAAATTTTCCTACGTGTCACCAAGATCTATCTATGGAGAAACCAACAACGAGGGGAAGGAGAGTGCATCTACATACCCTTGTAGATCGCTACGCGGAAGCATTCAAGAGAACGGGGTTGATGGAGTCGTACTCGTCGTGATCCAAATCATCGATGATCTTAGTGCCGAACGGACGGCACCTCCGTGTTCAACACACGTACAGCCCGGTGACGTCTCCCATGCCTTGATCCAGCAAGGAGAGAGGGAGAGGTTGAGGAAGACTCCATCCAACAGCAGCACAACGGCGTGGTGGTGGTGGAGGAGCGTGGTACTCCAGCAGGGCTTCGCCAAGCACCGCAAGAGTCGAGGAGGGAGAGGGGTAGGACTGCGCCAAGAAGTAGAGGAACTCGTGTGTGTTGGGAAGCCCAAACCTCAAGTATATATAGGGGAGGGGAGGGGCTGAGCCCCCACCTAGGTTTCCACCCCTAGGGGTGGCGGCCAGCCTAGATCCCATCTAGGGGGGCAGCCAAGGGGGGGAGAGAGGGGGGCGCACCACTAGGTGGGCCTTAGGCCCATCTGAGCCTAGGGTTTGCCCCCTTCCACTCTCCCTTGCGCCTTGGGCCTTGGTGGGGGGGCGCACCAGCCCACCTGGGGCTGGTCCCCTCCCACACTTGGCCCATGCAGCCCTCCGGGGCTTATGGCCCCACTTGGTGGACCCCCGGGACCCTCCCGGTGGTCCCGGTACGTTACCGATAAAACCCAAAACTTTTCCGGTGACCAAAACAGGACTTCCCATATATAAATCTTTACCTCCGGACCATTCCGGAACTCCTCGTGACATCCAGGATCTCATCCGGGAATCCGAACAACATTCGTTAACCACGTATATCTATTCCTTATAACCCTAGCGTCATCGAACCTTAAGTGTGTAGACCCTACGGGTTCGGGAACCATGCAGACATGACCGAGACGTTCTCCGGTTAATAACCAATAGCAGGATCTGGATACCCATGTTGGTTCCCACATGTTCCATGATGATCTCATCGGATGAACCACGAAGTCGAGGATTCAATCAATCTCGTATACAATTCCCTTTGTCTAGCGGTATTGTACTTGCCCGAGATTCGGTCGTCAGTATCCCGATACCTTGTTCAATCTCGTTACCAGCAAGTCTCTTTTACTCATTCCGTAACACATCATCCCGTGATCAACTCCTTGATCACATTGTGCACATTATGATGATGTCCTACCGAGTGGGCCCAGAGATACCTCTCCGTTTACACGAAGTGACAAATCCCAGTCTTGATTCATGCCAACCCAACAGACACTTTCGGAGATACCTGTAGTGTGCCTTTATAGCCACCCAGTTACGTTGTGACGTTTGGCACACCCAAAGTATTCCTACGGTATCCGGGAGTTGCATAATCTCATGGTCTGAGGAAATGATACTTGACATTAGAAAAGCTTTAGCAAACGAACTACACGATCTATGTGCTAGGCTTAGGATTGGGTCTTGTCCATCACATCATTCTCCTAATGATGTGATCCCGTCATCAACGACATCCAATGTCCATGGTCAGGAAACCGTAACCATCTATTGATCAACGAGCTAGTCAACTAGAGGCTTACTAGGGACATGGTGTTGTCTATGTATCCACACATGTATCTGAGTTTCCTATCAATACAATTCTAGCATGGATAATAAACGATTATCATGAACAAGGAAATATAATAATAATCAATTTATTATTGCCTCTAGGGCATATTTCCAACAGTCTCCCACTTGCACTAGAGTCAATAATCTAGTTCACATCGCCATGTGATTAACACTCACAGGTCACATCGCCATGTGACCAACATCCAAAGAGTTTACTAGTGTCACTAAACTAGTTCACATCATCATGTGATTAAGACTCAATGAGTTCTAGGGTTTGATCATGTTTTGCTTGTGAGAGAGGTTTTAGTCAACGGGTCGGCAACAATCAGATCCGTATGTACTTTGCAAATCTCTAGGTCATATTATAAATGTTGCTTCCATGCTCCACTTGGAGCTATTCCAAATGGTTGCTCCACTATACGTATCCGGTTTGCTACTCAGAGTCATTCGGATAGGTGTTAAAGCTTGCATCGATGTAACCCTTTACGCCGAACTCTTTATCACCTCCATAATCGAGAAACCTGTCCTTATTTTCTCCAAGGACAATTTTGACCGCTGTCTGGTGATCCACTCCTGGATCACCTTTGTACCCTCTTGCCAGACATGTGGCAAGGCACACATCAGGTGCGGTACTCAGCATGGCATACCGTATAGAGCCTATGACAAAATCATAGGGGACGACATTCGTCCTTTCTCTTTCTTCTGTCGTGGTCGAGTTTTAAGTCTTAACTTCATACCTTACAACTCAGGCAAGAACTCCTTCTTTGACTGATCCATCTTGAACACCTTCAAGATCATGTCAAGGTATGTGCTCATTTGAAAGTGCCATTGAGTGTTTTGATCTATCTTTATAGATCTTGATGCTCAACGTTCAAGTAGCTTAATCCAGGCTTTCCATTGAAAAACACTTTTCAAATAACTCTTCATGCTTTCTAGAAATTCTACATCATTTCCGATCAACAACATGTTAACAACACATACTCATCGGAAATTCTATAGTGCTCCCACTCACTTCTTTGGAAATACAAGTTTCTCATAAACTTTGTATACACCCAAAATCTTTGATCATCTCATCAAAGCATACATTCCAACTCCGAGATGCTTACTCCAGTCCTTAGAGGGGTTGCTGGAGCTTTGCATACTTATTAGCATCTTTCAGGATTGACAAAACCTCCCGGTTGTATCACATACAACCTTTCCTCAAGAAAATCGTCGAGGAAACAATGTTTTGACATCCTATCTGCAAGGTTTCATAAATAATGCAGTAATCGCTAATATGATTCCAACAGACTCTTAGCATCGCTACGAGTGAGAAAGTCTCATCATAGTCAACTCCTTGAACTTGTCGGAAAAACTTAATGACAAGTCGAGCTTTCTTAATGGTGATACATACCATCATTGTCCGTCTTCCTTTTAAAATCCATCTGTACTCAATAGCCTTACGGCCATCGAGCCGTTCTGCCAAAGTCTACACTTTGTTTTCATACATGGATCCTCTCTCAGATTTTATGGCCTCGAGCCATTTATCAGAATCCGGGCCCACCATCGCTTCTCCATAGCTCGTAGGTTCATTGTTGTCTAGCAACATGACTTCCAAGACAGGATTACGTACCACTCTGAAGTAGTACGCATCCTTGTCATCCTACGAGGTTTGGGAGTGACTTGATCCGAAGTCTCATGATCAATATCATAAGCTTCCACTTCAATTGGTGTAGGTGCCACAGGAACAGCTCTTTGTGCCCTGCTATACACTAGTTGAAGTGACGGTTCAATAACCTCATCAAGTCTCCACCATCCTCCCACTCAATTCCTTCGAGAGAAACTTTTCCTCGAGAAAGGACCCGATTCTAGAAACAATCCCTTATTGCTTTCGGATCTGAGACAGGAGGCATACCCAACTGTTTTTGGGTGTCCTATGAAGATGCATTTATCCGCTTTGGGTTCGAGCTTATTAGCCTGAAACTTTTTCACATAAGCGTCCCAGCCCCAAACTTTTAAGAAATGACAGCTTAGGTTTCTCTAAACCACAGTTCATACGGTGTCATCTCATCAGAATTACGTGGTGCCCTATTTAAAGTGAATGTGGTTGTCTCTAATGCCTAACCCATAAACTATCATGGTAATTCGATAAGAGACATCATGGTATGCATCATATCCAATAGGGTGCAGTTATGATGTTCGGATACACCATCACACTATGGTGTTCCAGGCTGTATTAGTTGTGAAACAATTTCCACAATGTCTTAATTCTGTGCCAAACTAGTAATTCAGATATTCATCTCTATGATCATATCATAGATCTTTTATCCTCTTGTCACGACGATCTTTCAACTTCACCCTAAAATTACTTGAACCTTTCAATAATTCAGACTCGTGATTCATCAAGTAAATATACTCAGTATCTACTCAAATCATCTGTGAAGTAAGAACATAACGATATCCACTACACGCCTCAGCACTCATTGGACTGCACACATCAAAATGTATTACTTCCAACAAGTTGCTTTCTAGTTCCATTTTATTGAAAATGAGGCTTTCAGTCATCTTGCCCATGTGGTATGATTTGCATGTCTCAAGTGATTCAAAATCAAGTGAGTCCAAACGGTCCATTTGCATGGAGTTTCTTCATGCATATACACCAATAGACATGGTTCGCATGTCTCAAACTTTTCAAAAACGAGTGAGCCCAAAGATCCATCAACATGGAGCTTCTTCATGCGTTTTATACTGATATGACTTACGTGGCAGTGCCACAAGTAGGTGGTACTATCATTACTATCTTATATCTTTTGGCATGAACATGTGTATCACTACGATCGAGATTCAATAAACCATTCATTTTAGGTGCAAGACCATTGAAGGTATTATTCAAATAAACAGAGTAACCATTATTCTCCTTAAATGAATAACCGTATTGCGATAGACATAATCCAATTATGTCTATGCTCAACGCAAACACCAATCTCGATGGTAGAGGGAGCGTGCGATGTTTGATCAACCTTGGAAATACTTTCAACACATATCGTCATCTCACCTTTTAGCTAGTCTCCGTTTATTTCGTAGCTTTTATTTCGAGTTACTAACACTTAGCAACCGAACTGGTATCTAATACCCTAGTGCTACTAGGAATACTAGTAAAGTACACATTAGCATAATGTATATCCAATATACTTCTATCGACAGTCTTCTCATCTACCAAGTATCTAGGGTAATTCTGCTCCAGTGGCTGTTTCCCTTATTACAGAAGCACTCAGTCTCGGGTTTGGGTTCAACCTTGGGTTTCTCCACTAGAGCAGCAGCTGATTTGCCATTTCATGAAGTATCCCTTCTTGCCCTTGCCCTTCTTGAAACTAGTGGTTTCGCTAACCATCAACAATTGATGCTCCTTCTTGATTTCTACTTTCGCGGTGTCAAACATCGCGAATATCTCAAGGATCATCATATATGTCCCTGATATATTATAGTTCATCACGAAGCTCTAGGAGCTTGGTGGTAATGACTTCGGAGAAATATCACAATCTCTTCTGGAAGATCAACTCCCACTCGATTCAAATGATTGTTGTACTCAGACAATCTGAGCACAAGCTCAACAATTGAGCTTTTCTCCCTTAGTTTGCAGGCTAAGAAAATCGTCGGAGGTCTCATACTTCCTGACGTGGGCACGAGCCTGAAATCCCAATTTCAGCCCTCGAAACATCTCATATGTTCCGCGACGTTTCGAAAACATCTTTGGTGCCTCAACTCTAAGCCGTTTAACTGAACTATCACGTAGTTATCTAAACGTGTATGTCCGATGTTCGTAACATCCAAAAACGACGTTTGGGGTTCAGCACACTGAGCGGTGCATTAAGGACATAAGCTTTCTACTGTCCGCATAATTGCTACTGTCAACTTTCAACTATATTTTCTCTAGGAACATATCTAAACGGTTGAACTAAAGCGCGAGCTTATGACATAATTTGCAAAGATCTTTTTGACTATGTTCAGGATAATTAAGTTCATCTTATGAACTCCCACTCAGATAGACATCCCTCTAGTCATCTAAGTGATTACATGATCCGAGTCAACTAGGCCGTGTCCGATCATCACGTGAGACGGACTAGTCATCATCGGTGAACATCTTCATGTTGATCGTATCTACCATATGACTCATGCTCGACCTTTCGGTCTCTTGTGTTCCGAGGCCATGTCTGTACATGCTAGGCTCGTCAAGTCAACCTAAGTGTATCGCGTGTGTAAATCTATATTACACCCGTTGTACATGAACGTTAGAATCTATCACACCCGATCATCACGTGGTGCTTCGAAACAACGAATTGTCGCAACGGTGCACCATTAGGGGGAACACTTTCTTGAAATTATTATGAGGGATCATCTTATTTACTACCGTCGTTCTAAGTAAACAAGATGCAAAAACATGATAAACATCACATGCAATCAAATAGTGACATGATATGGCCAATATCATATTGCTCCTTTTGATCTCCATCTTCGGGGCTCCATGATCATCTTGTCACCGGCATGACACCATGATCTCCATCATCATGTCTCCATGAAGTTGCTCGCCAACTATTCCTTCTACTACTATGGCTAACACATTTAGCAATAAAGTAAAGTAATTTACATGGCGTTTCTCAATGACATGCAGGTCATACAATAAATAAAGACAACTCCTATGGCTCCTGCCGGTTGTCATACTCATCGACATGCAAGTCGTGATTCCTATTACAAGAACATGATCAATCTCATACATCACATATCATTCATCACATTCTTCTTGGCCATATCACATCACATAGCATACCCTGCAAAAACAAGTTAGACGTCCTCTAATTGTTGTTTGCATGTTTTACGTGGCTGCTATGGGTTTCTAGCAAGAACGTTTCTTACCTACGCAAAAACCACAACGTGATATGCCAACTGCTATTTACCCTTCATAAGGACCCTTTTCATCGAATCCGATCCGACTAAAGTGGGAGAGACAGACACCCGCTAGCCACCTTATGCAGCTAGTGCATGTCAGTCGGTGGAACCAGTCTCACATAAGAGTATGTGTAAGGTCGGTCCGGGCCGCTTCATCCCACAATGTCGCCGAATCAAGATTGGACTAGTAACAGTAAGCATATTGAACAAAATCAACGCCCACAACTACTTTGTGTTCTACTCGTGCATCGAAACTACGCATAGACCTAGCTCATGATGCCACTGTTGGGGAACGTCGCAGATATTCAAAATTTTCCTACGTGTCACCAAGATCTATCTATGGAGAAACCAGCAACGAGGGGAAGGAGAGTGCATCTACATACCCTTGTAGATCGCTACGCGGAAGCGTTCAAGAGAACGGGGTTGATGGAGTCGTACTCGTCGTGATCCAAATCACCGATGATCTTAGTGTCGAACGGACGGCACCTCCGTGTTCAACACACGTACAGCCCGGTGACGTCTCCCATGCCTTGATCCAGCAAGGAGAGAGGGAGAGGTTGAGGAAGACTCCATCCAGCAGCAGCACAACAGCGTGGTGGTGGTGGAGGAGCGTGGTACTCCAGCAGGGCTTCGCCAAGCACCGCAAGAGATGAGGAGGGAGAGGGGTTGGACTGCGCCAAGAAGGAGAGGAACTCGTGTGTGTTGGGAAGCCCAAACCTCAAGTATATATAGGGGAGGGGAGGGGCTGTGCCCCCACCTAGGTTTCCACCCCTAGGGGTGGCGGCCAGCCTAGATCCTATCTAGGGGGGCGGCCAAGGGGGGGAGAGAGGGGGGCGCACCACTAGGTGGGCCTTAGGCCCATCTGAGCCTAGGGTTTGCCCCCTTCCACTCTCCCTTGCGCCTTGGGCCTTGATGGGGGGGCGCACCAGCCCACCTGGGGCTGGTCCCCTCCCACACTTGGCCCATGCAGCCCTCCGGGGCTTATGGCCCCACTTGGTGGACCCCCGGGACCCTCTCGGTGGTCCCGGTACGTTTCCGATAAAATCCGAAACTTTTCCGGTGACCAAAACATGACTTCCCATATATAAATCTTTACCTCTGGACCATTCCGGAACTCCTCGTGACGTCCGGGATCTCATCCGGGACTCCGAACAACATTCGTTAACCACGTATATATATTCCTTATAACCCTAGCGTCATCGAACCTTAGTGTGTAGACCCTACGGGTTCGGGAACCATGCAGACATGACCGAGACATTCTCCGGTTAATAACCAACAGCGGGATCTAGATACCCATGTTGGTTCCCACATGTTCCACGATGATCTCATCGGATGAACCACGAAGTCGAGGATTCAATCAATCCCGTATACAATTTCCTTTGTCTAGCGGTATTGTACTTGCCCGAGATTCGATCGTCGGTATCCCAATACCTTGTTCAATCTCGTTACCGGCAAGTCTCTTTTACTTGTTTCGTAACACATCATCCCGTGATCAACTCCTTGATCACATTGTGCACATTATGATGATGTCCTACCGAGTGGGCCCAGAGATACCTCTCCGTTTACACGGAGTGACAAATCCCAGTCTTGATTCGTGCCAACCCAACAGACACATTCGGAGATACCTGTAGTGTGCCTTTATAGCCACCCAGTTATGTTGTGAAGTTTGGCACACCCAAAGTATTCCTACGGTATCCGGGAGTTGCACAATCTCATGGTCTGAGGAAATGATACTTGACATTAGAAAAGCTTTAGCAAATGAACTACACGATCTATGTGCTAGGCTTAGGATTGGGTCTTGTCCATCACATCATTCTCCTAATGATGTGATCCCGTCATCAACGACATCCAATGTCCATGGTCAGGAAACCGTAACCATCTATTGATCAACGAGCTAGTCAACTAGAGGCTTACTAGGGACATGGTGTTGTCTATGTATCCACACATGTATCTGAGTTTCCTATCAATACAATTCTAGCATGGATAATAAACGATTATCATGAACAAGGTAATATAATAATAATCAATTTATTATTGCCTCTAGGGCATATTTCCAACAGTCTCCCACTTGCACTAGAGTCAATAATCTAGTTCACATCGCCATGTGATTAACACTCACAGGTCACATCGCCATGTGACCAACATCCAAAGAGTTTACTAGTGTCACTAAACTAGTTCACATCATCATGTGATTAAGACTCAATGAGTTCTAGGGTTTGATCATGTTTTGCTTGTGAGAGAGGTTTTAGTCAACGGGTCTGCAACAATCAGATCCGTATGTACTTTGCAAATCTCTAGGTCATATTATAAATGCTTCTTCCACGCTCCACTTGGAGCTATTCCAAATGGTTGCTCCACTATACGTATCCGGTTTGCTACTCAGAGTCATTCGGATAGGTGTTAAAGCTTGCATCGATGTAACCCTTTACGCTGAACTCTTTATCACCTCCATAATCGAGAAACCTGTCCTTATTTTCTCCAAGGACAATTTTGACCACTGTCTGGTGATCCACTCCTAGATCACCTTTGTACCCTCTTGCCAGACATGTGGCAAGGCACACATCAGGTGCGGTACTCAGCATGGCATACCGTATAGAGCCTATGAAAAAAGCATAGGGGACGACATTCGTCCTTTCTCTTTCTTCTGCCGTGGTCGAGTTTTAAGTCTTAACTTCATACCTTACAACTCAGGCAAGAACTCCTTCTTTGACTGATCCATCTTGAACACCTTCAAGATCATGTCAAGGTATGTGCTCATTTGAAAGTACCATTGAGTGTTTTGATCTATCCTTATAGATCTTGATGCTCAACGTTCAAGTAGCTTAATCCAGGCTTTCCATTGAAAAACACTTTTCAAATAACTCTTCATGCTTTCTAGAAATTCTACATCATTTCCGATCAACAACATGTTAACAACACATACTCATCGGAAATTCTATAGTGCTCTCACTCACTTCTTTGGAAATACAAGTTTCTCATAAACTTTGTATACACCCAAAATCTTTGATCATCTCATCAAAGCATACATTCCAACTCCGAGATGCTTACTCCAGTCCTTAGAGGGGTTGCTGGAGCTTTGCATACTTATTAGCATCTTTCAGGATTGACAAAACCTCCCGGTTGTATCACATACAACCTTTCCTCAAGAAAATCGTCGAGGAAACAATGTTTTGACATCCTATCTGCAAGGTTTCATAAATAATGCAGTAATCGCTAATATGATTCCAACAGACTCTTAGCATCGCTACGAGTGAGAAAGTCTCATCATAGTCAACTCCTTGAACTTGTCGGAAAAACTTAATGACAAGTCGAGCTTTCTTAATGGTGATACATACCATCATTGTCCGTCTTCCTTTTAAAATCCATCTGTACTCAATAGCCTTACGGCCATCGAGCCGTTCTGCCAAAGTCTACACTTTGTTTTCATACATGGATCCTCTCTCGGATTTTATGGCCTCGAGCCATTTATCAGAATCCGGGCCCACCATCGCTTCTCCATAGCTCGTAGGTTCATTGTTGTCTAGCAACATGACTTCCAAGACAGGATTACATACCACTCTGAAGTAGTACGCATCCTTGTCATCCTACGAGGTTTGGGAGTGACTTGATCCGAAGTCTCATGATCAATATCATAAGCTTCCACTTCAATTGGTGTAGGTGCCACGGGAACAGCTCTTTGTGCCCTGCTATACACTAGTTGAAGTGACGGTTCAATAACCTCATCAAGTCTCCACCATCCTCCCACTCAATTCCTTCGAGAGAAACTTTTCCTCGAGAAAGGACCCGATTCTAGAAACAATCCCTTATTGCTTTCGGATCTGAGACAGGAGGCATACCCAACTGTTTTTGGGTGTCCTATGAAGATGCATTTATCCGCTTTGGGTTCGAGCTTATTAGCCTGAAACTTTTTCACATAAGCGTCGCAGCCCCAAACTTTTAAGAAATGACAGCTTAGGTTTCTCTAAACCACAGTTCATATGGTGTCATCTCATCGGAATTATGTGGTGCCCTATTTAAAGTGAATGTGGTTGTCTCTAATGCCTAACCCATAGACTATCATGGTAATTCGATAAGAGACATCATGGTATGCATCATATCCAATAGGGTGCAGTTATGATGTTCGGATACACCATCACACTATGGTGTTCCAGGCTGTATTAGTTGTGAAACAATTTCCACAATGTCTTAATTCTGTGCCAAACTCGTAATTCAGATATTCATCTCTATGATCATATCATAGATCTTTTATCCTCTTGTCACGACAATCTTTCAACTTCACCCTGAAATTACTTGAACCTTTCAATAATTCAGACTCGTGATTCATCAAGTAAATATACTCAGTATCTACTCAAATAATCTGTGAAGTAAGAACATAACGATATCCACTACACGCCTCAGCACTCATTGGACTGCACACATCAAAATGTATTACTTCCAACAAGTTGCTTTCTAGTTCCATTTTACTGAAAACGAGGCTTTCAGTCATCTTGCCCATGTGGTATGATTTGCATGTCTCAAGTGATTCAAAATCAAGTGAGTCCAAACGGTCCATTTGCATGGAGTTTCTTCATGCATATACACCAATAGACATGGTTCGCATGTCTCAAACTTCTCAAAAAACGAGTGAGCCCAAAGATCCATCAACATGGAGCTTCTTCATGCGTTTTATACCGATATGACTTACGTGGCAGTGCCACAAGTAGGTGGTACTATCATTACTATCTTATATCTTTTGGCATGAACATGTGTATCACTACGATCGAGATTCAATAAACCATTCATTTTAGGTGCAAGACCATTGAAGGTATTATTCAAATAAACAGAGTAACCATTATTCTCCTTAAATGAATAACCGTATTGCGATAGACATAATCCAATTATGTCTATGCTCAACGCAAACACCAATCTCGATGGTAGAGGGAGCGTGCGATGTTTGATCAACCTTGGAAATACTTTCAACACATATCGTCATCTCACCTTTTAGCTAGTCTCCGTTTATTTCATAGCTTTTATTTCGAGTTAAACACTTAGCAACCGAACCGGTATCTAATACCCTGGTGCTACTAGGAATACTAGTAAAGTACACATTAACATAATGTATATCCAATATACTTCTATCGACAGTCTTCTCATCTACCAAGTATCTAGGGTAATTCTGCTCCAGTGGTTGTTTCCCTTATTACAGAAGCACTCAGTCTCCCGGTGCTCCCGGTACGTTACCGATAAAACCCGAAACTTTTCCGGTGACCAAAACAGGACTTCCCATATATAAATCTTTACCTCGGGACCATTCCGGAACTCCTCGTGATGTCCGGGATCTCATCCGGGACTCCGAACAACATTCGTTAACCACGTATATCTATTCCTTATAACCCTAGCGTCATCGAACCTTTAGTGTGTAGACCCTACGGGTTCGGGAACCATGCAGACATGACCGAGATGTTCTCCGGTTAATAACCAACAGCGGGATCTGGATACCCATGTTGGTTCCCACATGTTCCACGATGATCTCATCGGATGAACCACGAAGTCGAGGATTCAATCAATCCCGTATACAATTCCCTTTGTCTAGCGGTATTGTACTTGCCCGAGATTCGATCGTCGGTATCCTGATACCTTGTTCAATCTCGTTACTGGCAAGTCTCTTTTACTCTTTCTGTAACACATCATCCCGTGATCAACTCCTTGATCACATTGTGCACATTATGATGATGTCCTACCGAGTGGGCCCAGAGATACCTCTCCGTTTACACGGAGTGACAAATCCCAGTCTCGATTCGTGCCAACCCAACAGACACTTTTGGAGATACCTGTAGTGTGCCTTTATAGCCACCCAGTTACGTTGTGACGTTTGGCACACCCAAAGTATTCCTACGGTATCCGGGAGTTGCACAATCTCATGGTCTAAGGAAATGATACTTGACATTAGAAAAGCTTTAGCAAACGAACTACACGATCTATGTGCTAGGCTTAGGATTGGGTCTTGTCCATCACATCATTCTCCTAATGGTGTGATCCCGTCATCAACGACATCCAATGTCCATGGTCAGGAAACCGTAACCATCTATTGATCAATGAGCTAGTCAACTAGAGGCTTACTAGGGACATGGTGTTGTCTATGTATCCACACATGTATCTGAGTTTCCTATCAATACAATTCTAGCATGGATAATAAATGATTATCATGAACAAGGAAATATAATAATAATCAATTTATTATTGCCTCTAGGGCATATTTCCAACACCCTCAAGGACTTCCTGAAGAGCAAAGGCTTCAAACCTAGTTCTTTGGATCCCACGCTCTTCACGAAGACATATGATGGTGAACTGTTTGTGTGCCAAATATATGTGGATGACATTATCTTCGGCTGCACCAATCAGAAATACAGTGATGAGTTTGGATATATGATGCAAGAGCAATATCAGATGTCCATGATGGGTGAGTTGAAATTCTTCCTTGGTCTTCAAATACGACAGCAATGCAACGACATCTTCATATCTCAAGATAAATACCTCAAAGATTGCCTGAAGATGTTTGGAATGCAAGACTGCAAAGGTTACACTACGCCAATGCCAGCTAAACACCATCTGGGTCCCGACGACAATGGTAAAGAGTTCGATCAAAAGGTATACCGCTCCATGATTGGTTCTTTGCTTTATTTATGTGCATCTAGGCCAGATATAATGCTTAGTGTTTTCATGTATGCCCGATTCCAAGCGGCACCAAAGGAATCGCATCATTTCGTTGTGAAGCGAATTCTTTGATATTGGGCTCACACCCCAACACTAGGATTATGGTATCCAAAGGGCTCAGAGTTTGATCTAGTTGGATTCTCGGATGCTGATTATGCTGGTGACAAGGTGGATCGCAAGTCTACATCAGGCACATGTCACTTTCTGGGACAATCACTTGTATGTTGGTCTTCAAAGAAGCAGAACTATGTATCTCACTCCACTGCTGAATCTGAATACATTGCTGCTGGATCTTGCTGCGCTCAGCTTCTATGGATGAAGCAAACACTCAAAGAGTATGGCATTCGTCTGAAGCAAGTGCCACTCTACTTCGACAACGAAAGCACCATCAAGATTGCTAACAATCCAGTTCAGCATTCGAAGACAAAGCACATTGAAATTCGCCATCACTTTCTCAGAGATCATGTCATGAAGGAAGATATTGATATCATACACATCAACACTGAAGAGCAACTGGCAGATATCTTCACAAAGCCCTTGGATGAGAAGAGGTTTTGCAAGTTATGGTGTGAGCTAAATATCTTGGAATCCTCAAATGTCTTGTGATCAGGCACACATCCTAACACTTATGCATGTTGATGACTTAGATGTGCAACACACGAAGTAAAGTATGTCTTTAATCAATGAAGACTTACATTCTGAGTGTGAATACATTAACGTGGAATTTGACTTCGGAGCGCCACGATAATTGTGCGCCATGTCTGGGTCTAATACTTCCTATATGGTGGGTAACGCCAGCACCAAATTCTTCCCTTAGAAGTGTTTTTCGCATGGTGTTACATTTGCAAAGTCTTCGCATTTTGTTTTTCTTCAATGTTAACATGGCCTCGTGTTTATCTTCAATGTACTGATTTAGTTTCTGTCCTCTACATCATTCACTTATAGCTATGTCTTCACGTTGAATATTTTGAACTAAGTGAATGTGATCGGACCCTAACCTTTCTATGCTTCCGTCTTAAGTCTCTCTATCCAAATCATATGCATTCTGTTGAAACTGTCAAAACGTCTTCTCTGCGTCCTTGTCAGCAGAAGACACAGAGACAAACATTAATCTGTTTTCAATGCTCAATCCTTTTTGGCTGAAACCCGGAGAAGTGGGAACGACCACCCGACAATCCAGGCGTGCGTGGGAACGTGGAACAACCTCCAATGTGTTGCATGATCGCCACGTGTCCTTCAGATGTGAACCACCAGGGGCACCTACGTAATAACACTGTGCCGTCCCTGTCTCTATAAATACACGCCTCACCCCAGTCATTATCTCTTCTTCCACTCTCACACAAACCCTAGCGCCACCGCTAGCACTCGACGACGCCGGCGACAAAGCGCTTAGCTGCCGCGACCTCACCGAAGCCGTCCTCACGCCGGCCGCGGACATCGTCTTCTCCGCCGTCACCGTAGGTGTCCTCCGTCGCCAAGTTAGGGCATGGAAGATCGAACTGCTCGGCCTCCTCTCCCACTCCGTCTAGCAGTTCCTCATGTGGTAAATAAAACCTCCTTTTTACAGTCTTTTTGATCCGATAGATTCATCCTTTTCAACCACAAGTGGTTTCTATTCCCACAAGTTGGATCTATCTCATTCTGCATCTCATAGCATGCCTAGTATGTTCACTTATGCTTCACAAAGTAGTTAGATTCATCACTTGTACTTATTCGTGGATTCGTACAAATCTGGAACCAACTCTCTACATATGAGTGAATGTCTTCGCACTATGAGGTCAATGTCTTCTAAACTGATTTATCTTCAAAATCTTCTGAGAATGCATATGACCTCTTCCCCTTCCCTCGCACCTTTAATGCTGTCACAGGTACATGTCCGTGGGAGAATCCCTTGGTTCTCATAGTATGCATTCATTTGCAGAGTTCTTACATCATCATATAAATTCTCCTGAAGCCAGTTCTTGTCTGACCAGTAGACGGAAGACTTTGACAGTGTTGAAGCCTTTCAGTCTAAACTTCATGGAAACAGAGAAATCTGCAAGGAAGGGTGGCAGACAGCGCCGGGGAAACACCTCAAGAGATTTGCCTCCTGATCTCTATGAGCTGTACAAGACAGATCCAGAGGAGGACTACAATCAGCGGAAAACCCGAATCCAATGGATTCGAAGATATTGGGCAGAACAATGGTACAAGTACAGGTTCGTGACCCAGGAATATGCTGAGAAGAATGCCATCAAGCGATCCAGGGAGACATCTTGTACAGAAATCTTCAACCCAGGTCCAGAGCTGAAGCCATTGAACAAGGCTTCTATCCTTGCATGGTCCATGGACCACAGCCTGCAGATGCAGACCCATCTTCATTACTATGGTGCCATGACGACAATCTGTTCAAGTGAAACTTCCAATTTGCCAAGAACTCGGCCAAAGAAAACAAGAAGTCACGGGGATTAGACTTCAATCCAGGCCCCTTTGCTCCTCGTGCTGACGGCACACGCGAAGCTGAACCCAATCTGGTTGGGCCCTTCTATAACTTAGGTCTCATCACTCACATAAAGGTTCAAGGGGCGGTCGTGGATCAACCTGCAGACAATGCTGATTCTGACGAAGCGCCTGCACCACCGAAGCCAAAGAAGCTGAAGAAACCTAAAGCTTCGAAGCCCTCCCCTGCACCAAAGGTTTCACGGGCGAAGCCTCTAGCCACTGCACCTCCTGAAGACAGTGTGCAGTCTGAAGATCTTTCACGCATCTCCAAGCCTGCCAAAGTGAAGAAGCCCATGCAACCCACTGGTCAAGCACTGACCCCTGCTGCTGTTTTGCTAAATGAAAATGACGCCATTGATCTGTCCAGTGATGACGATCTTGGCGATGACGCTCTTGAGCAGTTGATCAAGAGCAAGCAAGAGGCGGAAATCTTCAATGACCTCCCTCTCTTTGATGTGGAAATCTTAAACAAGTTTATTGATGAGTTTTTTGATAGCCCAAATGTCAACTTTGATGATCTTTAGCTTCCAATTGGCCTCGGCGTCGCCTTCCACAGAGCCATTGCTCCTGAGCTGGCTCTAGCTCAGAAAATTGTTGAGCTGAAGCATAAGATCGATTATGAAAAGGCTCAGTTCAAGAAGCACATGGCCAAGCTCAATGTTGAAGACATTCAAAACTTCAAGGTCATGATGCATGAGCTCAAGGAAGCATTCCACAAGAAACGCGAAGAAGCCAAAGGTTCTCGTGAGCGCATGAAGGATCTTGCTGCCAAATGTGTTCAAGGATACAATGAAGCTGAAAAGCGCAAGACTTTGGGGCGACCAGGCATCGTCCCTAGAATGGCTGCCAAGAAGAAGAAGAAGCCAGCTGCGACAGAACCAGAAGCATCAAGGCAGGAAGAACCTTGCATTGTCTTCCCAGTCAGTATGACAGGCTCGAAGCCTAAGGTCCCCATAGTGGCTTCAGAACTCAAGAAAACAAGGGCAGCTGAAGCCGAAGCCAGAAAACGCAAGACCAAAGCCACCACTGATGATGCTCCCCCAACCAAGAAAGAAGACCAAGAAGAGAGATCGGGCTGCTCCCACAGAGCCCCTTGAGGTCGAGCCAATCTCTGTGGCTCGTCCTGCGTCCGAACACCGAGAGCGCCAGTTGATAGTTCATGAGCCTGCTTCCACAGAGGCTCCTGAAGCTGAAGACAATCCAGCTGTTGACCCCACCGCAGCTGAAGACATTGGTCCTCACGACAATGTTGAAGATGATGAAGTCCTTCCTCAGATCGAGTGCAATTTGGTATCATCGCCTGTGCTCACG
Source organism: Triticum dicoccoides (assembly GCF_002162155.2). Lineage (NCBI taxonomy): Eukaryota > Viridiplantae > Streptophyta > Magnoliopsida > Poales > Poaceae > Triticum > Triticum dicoccoides. Next base: position 97,170,199 of record NC_041384.1, read on the forward strand.
CACAGTGAGCTCATCAGCATTGGTCGTCCTCTGACGCCAACTGCTCAGGATGCATCATGGGCTGATCACCCACAACAACAAGACACCCCAAGTGCTCCCCAACCACAAGATGATGATGACTTTGAGGCCTAGCCGGCTCCATATCCACAAGCGTCACCAGCATTCCGCAGGCTTCGCAAAGGCTCTAGGCCCCAAGTCCCTCCAACTGTAAACGTCTCTGAGTCTGAAGCCAAAACGGCTGAAGATATTCCGGCTGAATCAGCCGAAGAAGCAGAAGAACCAAGAGTTGAAGTAGAAAGAGTTGCTACACCCCGTCCCACCAAGATGTTGTTCTCGAGGAGAACGTGTCCGACCCTCCAGCTCCTGAAGTGGAGGTTAACAATACTGAGGCGGCCACCAACATCAACACTGAAGCCAATGACATTGTCATGGCTGAAGCTAATATGGCGCCTGAAGCTAATGCGGTGCCAGAAGTGCATGCACCTGAAGCCACTTCAGTGCCCAAAGCCAATACCAAAGCACCTGAAGCCAATGTGGCCCCTGAAGCCCATGTCAATGACAATGCCAATGCTCCTGTACCCCTCCAAGACCTCATACAATTGAGCTGGCATTTGATCATGGTCAGCCTGTTATGGTCCGATGGCCCATTCTGGTTCCTCCACCTGCTGCGGGTCCATAATTTGACTATCATGTCGAGCATAGACCTCATGTTCAGAAGCCCAAACCAAGACTTCCAAGATTCCTAGGCACTGCAACCTCTCCTGGGGTCTTCAATGTGAATGGATTCGTGGCACATAACACCTTCTTCAACAGCGCCAAGAACCCTTACACCAAACCCCGTATTTCCTCAGATCGTTTCTGGAGCTATCAGCAGCGCAGCTACTATTCCTGCATCTTATACAATCAAGGGCGCATATTTCCCCATATGCGTCTTGACTCTGAAGCTATAGCTGGCCTGCCCTGTCTAGAAGAAGCGTTGGATTGCTTCAGAGACGCTGGACTCCTGCAGTTTGTCACAGACATGGAATACTGGAATGAAGAGCTTCTGTTACAGTTCTATGCAACTCTTCACATTCGAGGCTAGAACAAGGATCCAAAGACTTGGGTCCTTGAGTGGATGACATGCAATGTCCATCATGAAGCCAAAGCTCTTGATATCATTGAGCTCATAGGCCTGCCCACTCCTGGTGAATACTATGAACCAGGTTGTCAACAACACCAGAATGCTTTGGAGAGCATTTTTCAGAAGCCAGAACCCAACATGAGCCAAATGTTGAGCATGATGAAGCCTTTGCCTCACGACACTGACTACCCATCTGAATTCTTTGTTGAAGACCTAGAGTATTTGCCTCGCACCATTTATCATATCATCAGAAAAACTCTATGGCCTGTCAAAGGACATTCATCTGCAGCGAAGCTTGAAGGAGCAATGAAGACCTTGGTTTTCTATATCTTCAATGGCATCAGCTTCAATGCTCAAGACTTCTTCATCAGGCAGTTGGCTGCATCTGGCTCCGACATTTTTGGTCTAAAGTTCTATGCTCTATGGGTAATGCGTCTTATCAAGCTTCACTCTGCCATCAACTATCAGCCGTCTGCGTGCAATCATCTTGTATTCTTGCCAGAGGTTGATCTATCTGTTGAAGCTATTTACCCAGAGCCTGCTAAGGATCCCATTTATCTTCACAATGCTGATCACCAAAGCTTCACCCAGCCCATTGAAGGAGTTTAGGCAGTCTCGCCTGTTTATCCCTTGGCTCACAATACACGTGCCCCTCGTGCTCAAACTGACGCCACTGGAAGCACCATTGCCCAAAGGCCTCGGAAGCAATCTTGTGTTCTCAATGACCGAGAGCTTCTCGTCACGCTTCATCAGAAACAGGACAAGCATCACAACTGGCTTAAGCGTCAGATGCAAAGCCTCTTGGTGGATGTCAATCACATTCGCAATCTTGCCACCAAGAATACCTTTGTTACTCATGAAACTTGTCGGAGGTCTTGGAATAGTTTGACATTGCTTAGTGCTGAAGCTGATCTGCAGGACGATGGCTTCACCGAAAGATTCAAGTTTGACTCAACTCCTCCAAGGAATGCTCACTTGCGTCGGACTCCCTCACTTGAAGACTCTGACTATTCGTCCTCAACTGCGATAGTGAATGCCAGAGTCATCGATGACCAAGATGATGCAACTTCACCTCCTCCAACTTCAGCGCGTGTCAACACTGCACCAAGTTCTTCTGCACCATCGGACCTCAACGACGACCCTGCTGCCTCGCCTGCACCTCATGGGAACGAGTAGGCGCTCTATGTCTTCAAACCTTTTTGGTCCTTACCGACAAAAGGGGGAGAAGCATATGAGTTGATAGTCTTCAAGCGGATCCATATGGGTGCATGCTTTACTTTTGCTACTTTTTCCAAGTTCTTACAACTCTCGCGTTTTGATACATTTGGTTCTTTGAGTTGTAACACTTAAACTCGATGGTCGTCTGCTACTTATTTGCTATTCTGTGATGCGATGATAAATTCCGCATGTGCGATGATAACTTCCGCACTTAGGTCATTTTGCAGACGTCCATTTTTCATTATGCATGTCATTATCTTCGTTATATCAAATCATGCATGATGAATTGTCATCATAAGTTGAAGAGGATCTCCACAAGTACAACCTGCCATGTGCATTTGCATTCCAAAAGCAAATTACTTATATGCACATCTTCAGGGGGAGCCTTTGCCACTTATGAAGACAATACACTATCCATTACAATTTCACATATTTTATTCCCCGTTGAAAACTTCAACCAGTTTGTCATCAATCACCAAAAAGGGGGAGATTGTAAGTGCATATAGTGCCACCCCTAGTTGGTTTTGGAGTATTGACGACAAACCTGGTTGAGGGACTAATGTGTTTGTGAGAATTGCAGGATAACACAGGTAGAAGTCCCTCATTGATTCGGTTTTCCTACCGGAGATGACCCCTAAAAATGTATGGAGACATTGAAGTCAAAGGTGGTATGTGAAGACATTCACATTGAAGACTATGACAAGAGAAGACATTGCGTGAAGACTATGGAGCGCGAAGACTTAGTTGTTTCGTTGTTCTTTTTCTTCTTTGTTGAGTCATAGGAACCACCGTACTGTTAAGTGGGGTCCAAGTGAACTAGTCAGAATGACTGAAGTGATGCTTAACCAAAATCCTATGTCTTCGAGCGAAGATAATGAGAGCAAATCTTATCCATAGATGGATAAGTCAGCTTTGCTTGTAGCCCAAGTAAAGTTGCCGTGTGTGTTTGAAATCTGACCGTTGGAACATGTGTCAGTTCCTTAGTGACCCAGGGTCATTTCGGACAAATCAGGTCAGGTTGCCTAGTGGCTATAAATAGCCCACCCCCTACAACCATAAACGGTTGGCTGCTCAGAGTTAGTGTACGGCTTTTGTCGTTTGAGAGCAACCCACCTCGAAGCCTTTGAGAGAGAATTCCTTGCGAGGACAAAGCCCTGAACACCCAGAGCCAAAGAGTGTTAGGCATCACTGAAGTCTTCCTGTCTGTGTGATCTGAAGATTTATTACACTTGAGGATTGTGAATCGTCCAGCTGGTTAGGAGTCGCGTTCTGAGCATCCAAGAGTCATTGTGGATCGCTGGTGAACGAAGTCTGTGAAGGTTTGGAAGTCTACCTTGAAGACTTACCAGAGTGATTGGGCGAGGACTGGGTGTCCTTAGCTCAAGGGGAATAAGGTGAAGACGCGGTCTTCTGAGTTGAATCTCAGCCTCCCTAACCAGACGTACAGTTGTCACAGCAACTAGAACTGGTCCAACAAATCATTGTCTTCAACGAGTCACTTGTTCCATTCTTCCCATCTCTTTATTTGCAGATTGGTCCTTGTGAAGTCATTGCCTGTTTGCATTATCTAATTGCCTTCACTGTGTGACTGCTTGTTCTGTTTGGCTTCGTACTATCTTCCATCCTGATCTATACTGCCTAGATGCTATTAGTCTTTGTGCCTTTATCTCATTGAATACTTGACTATGGCTTGCTTAGTGTAGTCTACCTCCCGCTGCATGGTAATAGGTTTGTTTCTATTGTTTGTCTTCGAAACTTCCATGTTTTGAAGACTTTCATAAAAATCGCCTATTCACCCCCCCCCCTCTATTCGATCACTAGCACTTTCAGTATGAATTGTATGTTTTACTTTGATGTTGTACTATGGTGCCCTCCGTACCACGCAAGCGTGAGGGGTTCCCGTTGTAGGGTGTTGCAATACGTTCATGATTCGCTTATAGTGGGTTGGTGAGTGACTGAAACACAAACCCGAGTAAGGAGGTTGTTGCGTATGGGAATAATGAGGACTTGATGCTTTAATGCTATGGTTGGGTTTTACCTTAATGATCTTTAGTAGTTGAGGATGCTTGCTAGAGTTCCAATCATAAGTGCATATGATCCAAGTAGAGAAAGTATGTTAGCTTATGCCTCTCCCTCATATGAAACTGCAATAGTGATTACCGGTCTTGTTAACGATTGCCTAGGACAATTCCACACACCGATCCACCATTATTCCACACTCGCTATTTATAATATATAGTAATATATTCTAACTTCATGATAATAGCACCTACTTTTATATTTTAGCTCTCCGATATCATACAAAGTTATCCTCTTCATACCTACAACCTAGTTTTATTTCTCGTTGCTAGTTGGAAGCAAATGTTCGGTGTACGTAGAGTCGTATCAGTGGCAGATAGGGCTTGAGAGAATATTGATCTTACCTTTAGCTCCTTGTGGGTTCGACACTCCATACTTATCACTTCCACCTTTGGAAATTGCTACGATGATTCCTTGCACTTGGGGATTATCAAGCTCTTTTCTGGCGCCGTTGCCGAGCAGCAATAGCGTGGGGTTGATATTCTCGTGTGTGCTTGTTTGCTTTCTTCACGAAGTAGATTTTGTTTTTCCTTTTTGTTTATGTTTAGTTGTGGGTGAAACATACAAAAAAATTAAAAGAACGAAAATACCAAAAAAATACTTGCCTCTCATGCCTAAAAAGTTTTCAAAAAGAGGAGTGATTGGAAAGTTATGCATTGAAGAAGTGAGGGTCGACCTTGAGCACTCGTGTTCATGCTCACCGAAACAATGTAGAATTTCTCATGGAAGTTTCTCTGTAAATAATTATCCCCTTATATATATATCCATTGTATTATAAAAATAATGTACCAAGCTTTGGTTTTAGGATGATTAGATTGCTTGTTTACTATGTGCAGAACAAAAACAGAAACTTTAGCTGTAGCGCGTGATTTTAATTTTTTTACTGGAAAGTCAAATGGGTCTGAAACTTTTTGCACATTACTTATGTATAAAATTTTCAAATTTTAAAATTTATTTCATAATTTTTGGAGATACAGAAGTTTACTAAACCTTCAGATTACTGCTACCTCCTGAGCACGGCGTTGGATTTCCCCGAAGAGGAGAGGATGATGCAGCTCAGTTTTTGAGAACCAAGGTATCAATCCAGTAGGAGGCTACGCGTGAGTCCCTCGTACCTACACAAAAACAATAGCTCAACACAACCAACACGCTTAGGGGTTGTCAAACCCTTCACGGTCACTTACGAAAGTGAGATCTGATAGAGATGATAAATAATATTTTTGGTATTTTTGGTATAGAGATGCAAAGTGAAAAGTAAAAGGCAAAGTAAAAAAGCAAAGAAATAATAAAGTGATGAAGATTCATATGATGAGAAAGAGACCCGGGGGGCATAGGTTTCACTAGTGGCTTCTCTCAAGAGCATATGTATTCTATGGTGGGTGAACAAATTACTGTTGAGCAATTGACAGAATTGAGCATAGTTATGAGAATATCTAGGTATGATCATGTATATAGGCATCACGTCCGAGACAAGTAGACCGACTCCTGCCTGCATCTACTACTATTACTCCACTCATCGACCGCTATCCAGCATGCATCTAGAGTATTAAGTTAAAAACAGAGTAACGCCTTAAGCAAGATGACATGATGTAGAGGGATAGTTTCATGCAATATGATAAAAACCCCATCTTGTTATCCTCGATGGAAACAATACAATACGTGCCTTGCTGCCCCTTTTGTCACCGGGAAAGGACACCGCAAGATCGAACCCAAAGCTAAGCACTTCTCCCATGGCAAGAAAAACCAATCTAGTAGGCCAAACCAAACTGATAATTCAAAGAGACTTGCAAAGATAACCAACCATACATAAAAGAATTCAGAGAAGATTCAAATATTATTCATAGATAGACTGGATCATAAACCCACAATTCATCGGTCTCAACAAACACACTGCAAAAAGAAGATTACATCGAATAGATCTCCACGAGAGAGGGGGAGAACATTGTATTGAGATCCAAAAAGAGAGAAGAAGCCATCTAGCTACAAACTATGGACCCGTAGGTCTGAAGTAAACTACTCACACTTCATCGGAGGGGCTTGGATGATGATGTAGAAGCCCTCCATGATCGACGCCCCCTCCGACGGAGCTCTGGAACAGGCCCCAAGATGGGACCTCGTGGATACAGAAAGTTGCGACGGTGGAATTAGGTTTTTGGCTCCGTATCTGATCGTTTGGGGGTACGTGGGTATATATAGGAGGAAGAAGTACGTCGGTGGAGACACAGGGGGCCCACGAGGGTGGAGGGCGCGCCGGGGGGGGGGGGGCAGGCGCGCCCCCTACCTCGTGGCCTCCTCTTAGTTGGCTTGACGTAGGGTCCAAGTCTCCTGAGTTGTATTCGGTGAGAAAATCACGTTCCCAAAGGTTTCATTCCGTTTGGACTCTGTTTGATATTCCTTTTCTTCGAAACCCTAAAACAGGCAAAAAACAGCAATTCTAGGCTGGGCCTCCGGTTAATAGGTTAGTCCCAAAAATAATATAAAAGTCGATAATAAATCCCAATAATGTCCAAAACAGTAGATAATATAGCATGGAGCAATCAAAAATTATAGATACGTTGGAGACGTATCAAGCATCCCCAAGCTTAATTCCTACTCATCCTCGAGTAGGTAAATGATGAAAACAGAAATTTTGATGCGGAGTGCTACTTGGCATAATTTTAATGTAATTCTTCTTAATTGTGGTATGAATATTCAGATCCGAAAGATTCAAGACAAAAGTTCATATTGACATAAAAATGATAATACTTCAAGCATACTAACTAAGCAATTATGTCTTCTCAAAATAACATGGCCAAAGAAAGTTCATCCCTACAAAATCATATGGTTTAGTCATGTTTCATTTTTGTCACACAAGAATGCTATCATCATGCACAACCCCGATGACAAGCCAAGCAATTGTTTCATACTTTAGTAATCTCAAACCTATAAACTTTCACGCAATATATGAGCGTGAGCCATGGACATAGCACTATAGGTGGAATAGAATATAATGAGGGGGTTATGTGGAGAAGACAAAAAAGGAGGAAGTCTCACATCAACGAGGCTAATCAATGGGCTATGGAGATGCCCACCGATTGATGTTAATGCAAGGAGTAGGGATTGCCATGCAACGGATGCACTAGAGCTATAAATGTATGAAAGCTCAACAAAAGAAACTAGTGGGTGTGCATCCAACTTGCTTGTTCACGAAGACCTAGGGCACTTGAGGAGGCCCATTGCTGGAATATACAAGCCAAGTTCTATAATGAAAAATTCCCACTAGTATATGAAAGTGACAACATGAGAGACTCTCTACTATGAAAATCATGGTGCTACTTTGAAGCACAAGTGTGGCAAAGGATAGTAACATTGTCCCTTCTCTCTTTTTCTCTCATTTTTTGGGCCTTTTCTTTTTTTATGGCCTTTCTCTTTTTTTATTCCTCACTTGGGACAATGCTCTAGAAAATGATGATCATCACACTTCTATTTATTTACAACTCAATGATTACAACTCGATACTAGAACAAAGATGACTCTATATGAATGCCTCCGGCGGTGTACCGGGATATGCAATGAACCAAGAGTGACATATATGAAAGAATTACGAACGGTGGCTTTGCCACAAATACTATGTCAACTACATGATCATGCTAAGCAATATGACAATGATGAATGTGTCATGATGAACGGAATGATGGAAAGTTGCATGGAAATATATCTCGGAATGGCTATGGAAATGCCATAATAGGTAGGTATGGTGGATGTTTTGAGGAAGTTATAAGGAGGTTTATGTGTGAAAGAGCGTATCATATCATGGGGTTTGGATGCACCGGCGAAGTTTGCGCCAACTCTCAATGTGAGAAAGGGCAATGCACGGTACCGAAGAGGCTAGCAAGGATGGAAGGGTGAGAGTGCGTATAATCCATGGACTCAACATTAGTCATAAAGAACTCACATACTTATTGCAAAACTCTACAAGTCATCAAAAACCTTGGTACTACGCGCATGCTCCTAGGGGGATAGATTGGTAGGAAAAGACCATCGCTCGTCCTCGACTGCCACTCATAAGGAAGACAATCAAATAACACCCCATGTTTCAAATTTGTTGCATAACGTTTACCATACGTGCATGCTACGGGACTTGCAAACCACAACACAAGTATTTCTCAATTTCACAACTACTCAACTAGCACGACTTTGATATTATTACCTCCATGTCTCAAAACAATAATCAAGCATCAAACTTCTCTTAGTATTCAACACACTCATAAGAAAGTTTTATTGTTAATCTTGCATACCAAGCATATTAGGATTTTAAGCAAATTACCATGCTATTAAGACTCTCAAAATAATCTAAGTGAAGCATGAGAGATCAGTAGTTTCTATAAAACAAATCCACCACCGTGCTCTAAAATATATAAGTGAAGCACTAGAGCAAAATTATATAACTCAAAAGATATAAGTGAAGCACTAGAGTAAAACTATAGAGCTCAAAAGATATAAGTGGAGCACATAGAGTATTCTATTAAATTCCAAATCATGTATGGCTTTCTCAAAAGATGTCTACAACAAGGATGATTGTGGTAGACTAACAAGCAAAGACTCAAACCATAAAAGACGCTCCAAGCAAAACACATATCATGTGGTGAATAAAAATATAGCTCCAAGTAAAGTTACCGATAGAAGTAGACGAAAGAGAGGATGCCTTCCGGGGCATCCCCAAGCTTTGGCTTTTAGGTGTCCTTATATTATCTTGGGGGTGCCATGGGCATCCCCAAGCTTAGGCTCTTGCCACTCCTTGTTCCATAATCCATCAAATCTTTACCCAAAACTTGAAAACTTCACAACACAAAACTTAAAGTAGAAAATCTCGTGAGCTCCGTTAGCGAAAGAAAACAAAATACCACTTCAAGGTACTGTAATGAACTCATTATTTATTTATATGGGTGTTATACCTACTGTATTACAACTTTTCTATGGTTCATAAACTATTTTACTAGCCAAAGATTCATCAAAATAAGCAAACAACACACGAAAAACAGAATCTGTCAAAAACAGAACAGTCTGTAGTAATCTGTAGCTAGCTCAAGATCTGGAACCCAAAAAATTCTAAAATAAATTGTTGGACGTGAGGAATTTATCTATTAATCATCTTCAAAAATAATTAACTAAATATCACTTTCCAAATAAAAATGACAGCAGTTCTCGTGAGCGCTAAAGTTTCTGTTTTTTACAGCAAGTTCAACAAGACTTTCCCCAAGTCTTCCCAACGGTTCTACTTGGCACAAACACTAATTAAACACAAAAAAACACAACCAAAGAGGCTAAATAATTTATTTATTACTAAACAGGAGCAAAAAGCGAGGAACAAAAATAAAATTGGGTTGCCTCCCAACAAGCGATATCGTTTAACGCCCCTAGCTAGGCATAACAAGCAAGAATAGATCTAGGTATTGCCATCTTTGGTAGGCAATCCATAAGTGGCTCTCATGATAGATTCATACGGTAATTTTATTTTCTTTCTAGGGAAGTGTTCCATGCCCTTTTTTAATGGAAATTGAAATCTAATATTCCCTTCCTTCATATCAATAATTGCACCAACCGTTCTAAGGAAAGGTCTACCGAGAATAATAGGGCAAGAAGGATTGCAATCTATATCAAGAACGATAAAATCTACGGGCACATAATTCCTATTTGCAACAATAAGAACATCATTAATTATTCCCATAGGTTTCTTAATAGTGGAATCTGCAAGATGCAAGTTTAGAGAGCAATCATCAAAATCACGGAAATCTGGCAAATCACACAAAGTTTTGGGAATAGTAGAGACACTAGCACCCAAATCACACAAAGCATAAAACTCATAATATTTAATTTTAATTTTAATAGTAGGTTCCCACTCATCATAAAGTTTTCTAGGGATAGAAACTTTCAACTCAAGTTTTTCTTCATAAGATTGCATCAAGGCATCAACGATATGTTCGATAAAGGCTTTATTTTGACTATAAGCATGAGGAGAATTTAGCATGGACTGCAACAAGGAAATACAATCAATAAAAGAGAAATTTTCATAATTAAATTCCTTGAAATCCAATATAGTGGGTTTAGCATCATCTAGGGTTTTATTTATTTTAATCCCACTTTTATCAATTTCACCATCAAGATCTAAATACTCCAAATTTCTAGAACGCCTTCTAGGTAAAGGTGGATCATATTCAGTCCCATCATTATCAAGATTAATATTGCAAAAAAAAATTTAATAGGGGACACATCAATAACTTTTAGATCTTCATCTTGATTTTCATAGGAATCCGGTTTAGCGGCCATCTTATTGACTAAGGTAGCTTGCATATCCGAAATTTCAGCAGTTAATTTTTCAAGACGAGCAATTTGGGATCTTATACCATCAAATTCTTTAGACATATCATTGAGTTCTTTATTCATATAACTCATAAAACCTTTTTGTTCCTTACGCTCATTTCTAAAGAAATTATTATGCTCAAATTGCAAAACCATAAACTTCCTGACGTTGTTTTCGATCTCCTCTAACCTGTTAAGGTGAAGATCACCAAATCTAGGAAGAGCCATCGTGACAAACAAGCAAACTAACACACAAGCAAAAAAAGGCAAATGGGCAAAAGGAGGCAAATAGAGAAAGAGAGGGAGGATAGAGAGAGAGGGCGAATAAAACGACAAGGGTGAACTGGGGGAGAGGAAAACGAGAGGCAAATGGCAAATAATGTAATGCGGGAGATAGGTATTGTGATGGGTACTCGGTATGTTGACTTTTGCGTAGACCTCCCCGGCAACGGCGCCAGAAATTCTTCTTGCTACCTCTTGAGCACTGTGTTGGATTTCCCCGAAGAGGAGAGGATGATGCAGCAAAGTAGCGTAAGTATTTCCCTCAGTTTTTGATAACCAAGGTATCAATCTAGTAGGAGGCTACGCGCGAGTCCCTCGTACCTACACAAAAACAATAGCTCAACGCAACCAACGCGCTTAGGGGTTGTCAATCCCTTCACGGTCACTTACGAAAGTGAGATCTGATAGAGATGATAAATAATATTTTTGGTATTTTTGGTATAGAGATGCAAAGTGAAAAGTAAAAGGCAAAGTAAAAAAGCAAAGAAATAATAAAGTGATGAAGGTTGATATGATGAGAAAGAGACCCGGGGGCCATAGGTTTCACTAGTGGATTCTCTCAAGAGCATAAGTATTCTACGGTGGGTGAACAAATTATTGTTGAGCAATTGACAGAATTGAGCATAGTTATGAGAATATCTAGGTATGATCATGTATATAGGCATCACATCCGAGACAAGTAGACCGACTCCTGCCGGCATCTACTACTATTACTCCACTCATCGACCGCTATCCAGCATGCATCTAGAGTATTAAGTTGAAACAGAGTAACGCCTTAAGCAAGATGACATGATGTAGAGGGATAGTTTCATGCAATATGATAAAAAAACCATCTTGTTATCCTCGATGGCAACAATACAATACATGCCTTGCTACCCCTTCTGTCACTGGGAAATGACACCGCAAGATCGAACCAAAAGCTAAGCACTTCTCCCATGGCAAGAAAAACCAATCTAGTAGGCCAAACCAAACTGATAATTTGAAAAGACTTGCAAAGATAACCAATCATACATAAAATAATTTAGAGAAGATTCAAATATTATTCATAGATAGACTGGATCATAAACCCACAATTCATCGATCTCAACAAACACACCGCAAAAAGAAGATTACATCGAATAGATCTCCACGAGAGAGGGGGAGAACATTGTATTGAGATCCAAAAAGAGAGAAGAAGCCATCTAGCTACTAAATATGGACCCGTAGGTCTGAAGTAAACTACTCACACTTCATCGGAGGGGCTTGGATGATGATGTAGAAGCCCTCCATGATCGATGCCCCCTCCGGCGGAGCTCCGGAACAGGCCCCAAGATGGGACCTCATGGATACAGAAAGTTGCGACGGTTGAATTAGGCTTTTGGCTCCGTATCTGATCGTTTGGGGGTATGTGGGTATATATAGGTGGAAGAATTACGTCGGTGGAGCAACAGGGGGCCCACGAGGGTGGAGGGCGCGCCTGCGGGGGGTGGGGGGCAGGCGCGCCGCCTACCTTGTGGCCTCCTGTTAATTGGCTTGACGTAGGGTCCAAGTCTCCTGAGTTGTATTCGGTGAGAAAATCACGTTCCCGAAGGTTTCATTCTGTTTGGACTCCGTTTGATATTCCTTTTCTTCAAAACCCTAAAACAGGCAAAAACAACAATTCTGGGTTGGGCCTCCGGTTAATAGGTTAGTCCCAAAAATAATATAAAAGTGGATAATAAAGCCCAATAATGTCCAAAACAGTAGATAATATAGCATGGAGAAATCAAAAATTATAGATACGTTGGAGACGTATCAATTACTACAGACTGTCCTGTTTTAGACATATTCTATTTTTCGTGTGTTGTTTGCTTATTTTGATGAATCTATGGGTAGTATCGGGGGGTATGAACCATGGTGAAGTTGGAATACAGTAGATATAGTTCTAATATGAAATTGGAATGAGTTTGCAACAGTACCTAAAGGTAGTTATTTGCTTTATTATACTAACGGGTCTCACAAAGTTTTTGTTAAGTTTTTTTGTGGATGAAGTGTTCGAAGAACGAGGAGTTACCGATGTGAGAAGAATAAAGAGAGGTAATAGCTCAAGCTTGGGGATGCCCAAGGCACCCCAAGTAAATATTATAAGGATACTCAAGCATCTAAGCTTGGGGATGCCCCAGTTGGCATCCCATCTTTCTTCTTCAACAATTATCGGTATACCTTGGTTTTTGTTTCGTTCACATGATTTGTGTCCTTTGTTTTTTTTTGTTCTTCCTTTATGAACCATGCTAGTATGATATAGCCCTTCATTGATTTATAGAATGCTTCATGTACTTCACTTATATCTTTTAAGTATGATCTTATAGAATTGCTCTTTGTGCTTCACTTAAATCTTTTGAGTATGGTTTTATAGAATGCTTCGTGTGCTTCACTTATACATTTTGAGCTTGGACATTGGTTAGTTTATATTAATTATAGAAAGCTCCATGAACTTCACTTATATATTTTGGAGTATGAATAATACTATCATCTAAAGCGGGTTTGGAAGAGTGTCAACTCTAGGAACTAGTGATCCCGCTATTCTGAATGAGAAGAATTTTGCTTATGTGGAGAGTAGAAAAATTTCTATGCTTGTAGATCATGATAAGAATGCTTTATGTGATGGTTATATTGTTGAAATCATTAATGATGCTACTGAAAATTTTTATGAGGGAGGAATACATGCTTGTAGGAGTGCAATAATATCAAGTTTTTCTCTCTATGTGCTTAAAGTTTTGAAGTTATACTTGTTTTTCCTTCCTATGCTAGTTGATTCTTGTTCCCATAAATTGTGTGCTCACAAAATCCCTAGGCATAGGAATTGGGTTAGGTTTAAATGTGCTAGTAATATTCTTCATGATGCTCTCTTTATGTTCAAGTCTTATCTTTCATGTGAGCATCATTGATATCATCAGGCCTAGCTAAAATGCATTAAAGAAAAGCGCTTGTTGGGAGACAACCCAATATTTACCCTTACTGTTTTTGTGTGTTTACATGATTAAGCTACTGTAGTAATCATGTTTTATAGCTTTTGTTTCAATAAAGTTCCAAGTAAGACCTTTGGGAAGACTTGGGTGAAAGTTAATGTGATCTTGCTGTAAAAAACAGAAACTTTGCGCTCACGAGATTAGCTGCCATTTTTTACAGAAGAGTGCTTTGGTGCTGATTCTTTTTGCAGAAGATTAATATACAAATTCCTCACGTCCACCAATTTATTTAATAATTTTTTGTGTAGCAGAAGTATGGTTAGTGTTCAGATCATTACAGACTGTTCTGTTTCTGACAGATTCTGTTTTCATTGCATAGTTTGCTTGTTTTCTAGTTTCTATGACTTATATTCCTCAATATAAATTATAGAAATGATATGGTACAGTAGGAATTGTGTGAGAACAATTACGGTCTTTGTCTTTGACAGTACCAAGGTGAATGGTTTACTCTTTATCATACTAACCTATCTCACGAAGTTTAGTTAAGTTTTGTGTGATTGAAGTTTTCAAGCTTTGGGTGAGATATCGATATGAGGAGAATAAGGAGTGGAAAGACCCTAAGCTTGGGGATGCCCAAGGCACCCCAAGGTAATATTCAAGGAAGACTCAAGCGCCTAAGCTTGGGGATGCCCCGGAAGGCATCCCCTCTTCCGTCTTCAAAACTATCGGTATACCTTACTCGGAGCTATATTTTTATTTTTCACATGATATGTGTTTTGCTTGGAGCGTATTTTCAATTTTACTTGCTGTTTGAATAAAATCATTGGATCTGAAATATTAAATGAAAAAGAATCCTCCCATGGCTAGTTAATTATTTGACTACTCAGTGTCCTTCACTCATATGTTTTTGGAGTAGTTTGTCATTACTCACGTGCTTCACATATATCCTATGAGTAAATGGTTGAATGAATTGAATGTCATAAATCTCAATTTATATATGTTTCATATGCTTATACCATGGGGAGTAATGACTTCACATAGAATAAGTATAGTTAGTAAACTTATTGAAAGTTAGCAAACGTAGAATTGGTCACTTGAACAATTCATGAAAGAATATTGAAGGACGAGAGATTTCACATATAAATATACTATCTTGGACATCTTTTGTAATTGTGAGCACTCATTAAAATATGACATGATAAAAGGTTTGTCAGTGTCAAAACTGGCGGATCTCGGGTAGGGGGTCCCGAACTGTGCGTCTAGGCGAATGGTAACAGGAGGCAGGGGACACGATGTTTACCCAGGTTTGGGCCCTCTTGATGGAGGTAATACCCTACGTCCTGCTTGATTGTTCTTGATAATATGAGTAGTACAAGAGTTGATCTACCACGAGATCAGAGAGGCTAAACCCTATAAGCTAGCCTATGGTATGATTGTCTATTATCCTACGGACTAAACCCTCCGGTTTATATAGACACCAGAGGGGGCTAGGGTTACACAGAGTCAGTTACAAGGAAGGAGATCTACATATTCGTATTGCCAAGCTTGCCTTCCACGCCAAGGAGAGTCCCATCTGGACACGGGACGAAGTCTTCAATCTTGTATCTTCATAGTCCAACAGTCCGGCCAAAGGACATAGTTCGGCTGTCCGGATACCCCCTACTCCAGGACTCCCTCAGTAGCCCCCAAACCAAGCTTCAATGACGATGAGTACAGCGCGCAGATTGTCTTCGACATTGCAAGGTGGGTTCTTCTTCAAACTCCGAGTACCTATTAAATAGTGTCCGGCTTCTCGTAAATGTTGCGCTTCTTGGCTTCTGCGTCCAATAATGGCCATCTTCCACGTGTCAAGCGAATGTGAGGAGCCAGGGTGTTTTTACATTTTCCACCCCATCTATGTGAATGAACTGTCTATTAAAGAGACGAGGATCCTTAGATCCAAACCACACCATCCTCCTTCAGCGAGCATTCATCGGAGCGCGCCCGAAAAAATCCATCCCAACATGGCCGGCCAGCGCAGCTTCTCCTCTCGCTCCCGCAGCCCCAAGCCCGGAGATTGGGAGAAGTGTTTCATCCTGTACAGCCAATTTAGTGAAGCTACATACCCAGGGATTCCTCCCTCCAGCATATATGGTCCCGGTTCAAGCCGGGCTCGCCACCTATAATGGCGGGGAGCAAGCGGAGAGCTTTCCCAACCCCTCTAAGGGAGAGCGGGTATGCCTTGTCCCTTATTTGTTAAGGGGACTCGGATTTCCAATCCATCCATTTCTCCGAGGGCTCCTGGAGTTCTACGGCCTCCAGTTACACAACCTCACCCCTGCCTCCATATTGCACATCGCTGGTTTCATATCCCTTTGCAAGCTGTTTCTGGGTTGCGAAGCTCATTTCGCGCTATGGAAGAAGTTGTTCTGCCTTGTGCCCCGTACACAGAGGGGATCAATATATTAAGTGGGCGGAGCCGAAGTATGGCGCATCACCGGGACCGGATACCTATCCGGTACCCCGAAGAAGACGTCCGAGGACTGGCCTTCGGAGTGGTTTTATATGGAGGATGTTCCTCTCCTGGATCCTATCCGGATTGGTCTTCCTGAGTTCGACAACGCCCCTATGAAGAAATGCCTAAGCTGGCGCCCACGGAGCCCACAGGAGGAAGATGATAGAGACGTATTTTATCTGATGGGCCGGATAAATTTGTTGGCCAAATCAGGACTGACCATAACCGAGGTTATGGCAATTTGCATTATGCGGGGGTGCAGCCACTTCAATATCGAGGCCACCCCATGTGGCACTTCAACGGGGAAGATGATGCCACTTGCTGCGAGCGCAAGGGACCAGACTCAGTTGCTACTCTAGCAATAATTCTATCCGATCTATATAAGGGGGAAGAAGAGGAGTTCCTCCGCATCAAGCCACGGGATGGATTCTCCATGAACAACCCTCGAAGCTGGGTGAGCTTCTGCTCTTTTTACTTCCATCCTACCCTTGTTTTCGTGATAAATATTTACCTTGTCGTTTCATCGCAGGAACTGCGTAAGGCGGTAGGGGAGATCAATAGCCCACCTCCACAACCGAAGGATCCTGAACGGGTCCTCGACCCTGGCCTCAAAGAGGATCCGGACATATTCGTGGAGCTGATTGATAGGATTTTATATCAGCTAAGCTGTGATGACGCCATGGTGGCCATTATAGCCAACTACCCTGGGCTACTCCCAGCCTCATAGGTAAATGAGACCGGAGTCCCAACCTTTGAAAAAGATTTCCTTTTATGCACTTCACCTACTGTATACAAGCGGTGTTTTATAGGGAAGGCCCTCGGGACGCCATGCCGAGCCCGCGGCGACTCGCCAACAAGGGGTTTCAAAGACGGACAGGCTAAAAAGGAAGGCGGTCCGGACGGAGACGCTGACGTAGAGGTATGATGCAACACCTCACTCCGTGGTTGTCGTCTTTAAAAACATAATAACACCCGTGTTTCCTAGAAGGAAGAACGCTCGCCGAACAATATCCGGAGAGGCCGCCGATCACGCCTCTACTAGTCGGGCTCCAGGGTCGGACACAGAGGCGGAAGCTAACACGAGGCACACTCCGGATGCTCCTTCTATAGAGGATGCAGATAAGATATCCGCTACGAATTCCGAAGTGGAGAGCGCCATGAATCACAGGCGTCGCTGAGCCATACTCGGTGACGCTTGTTTCTCCCAAGAGGCGTTTGATGCATTCAACTCAGGAGATGCGTATATCCGTGCTGCTCAAAATGGTCTAGCCAGAGCCACGGACCAGTATGTAAAGGATGTACGGGTAAGAAAATTTGATGAGTATATATATCAGTAGCCCCTGAGACTTGAAACAGTTGGCACAACTGATTTAAGGATCATTTATTGTGCAGGTTCTTACAGAGAAGAATACTCGACTGTCACAGGAGCTGGAGGAATGCAAGGCCCAACTTCGGGCCGCTGTTGCTGCATTGAAGGAACCTGAAAAGTCCCCAGCTGGTAACATTTGTTTCAAAGAATGATAGGTACCATATAGTGTGCGGCATGGCTGTGGATCTAACAATAGATATTGCAGATGAGTCCGGTGAGAATCCGGAGGACCAGCATGTCGTACGACAGCTAAAGGCTGGCGAACGCGTGCTGACTAAGGTCACGCGAGAGAAAAACAATCTCCAAGACGCCAATACCAAGCTGAGCGTGGAACTGAAAGATGTTCGAGCCCAGCTTGCGGACTCTGTGAAGGAGAATAAGCGGCTTCGACGCGGCATTTTTAGTAAGTGCTTGAAAGAACCCTTAAAAGAGTGCGGCGAACAAGCCGGCTAACAGAGTTATGTCTGCAGGTATGCTGACGGGTCGTCCCGTGGAGGAGATGCTCGGGTCTGCGGGTGATCTTCTACCCCGAGCTCTCACAACTGCACGAACAAGTTTGGCAGGTGATGCAAAGTATTGCCCGGGCCTTGTGGCCATCCGTCTCCCTACTAGCAGGCATTGGAGAGCTTGCGGAGAAGCTCAAGGGAGCACGGCGGTGCTTCCTATTATGGAAGATATCGAACTTCCGTCAAGGTGCCAGAGAAGCCTGGGCCATGGTGAAGACGCGGTATACCAAGGCTGACCCAAACCATGTGCCCGAGGTCGGACCTATGGGGCCCGATGGGAAAGAGATCCCCGTTAGCTTAGTGTATGGGCAAGTAGAATTAGCCGCAAAGTATTCCCAACAGGATTGTAGGCTAGACAGCCCGTTGGATGGTATAGAAGAGGAATTTAGTCAGTCTAGATGACTATGTAATTAAAGTGACATGTATAATGCCTTCTAGCCGGATTGTAAATCATTTGTCATGGCGGAACTTTTCGCTTCAACCTCGGGACCCGATAGTCTGTAGTGTATCCGAATACCCACTCAGCTATATAAGAACCGGGGTATGCGTGGAAACCAGGCGTAGGGGTCATTAGTGCTTGAACAGATAAGTACCCAACTAGTTATGTTATATTACATGGGTAGTAAGAAACATCTTCGAGGGAGAATAGTTCCGTTAAGGGTTCCTTTCCCTGGGTACGCATGCCCTAAAGTGCATGTCCGGACTGCGAGAGGAGACGCAGGCAAAAACATCTGGGGGCACATATGGAAAATAAATAAAAATCATCTTTTGTTCACCGACCGAATATTCCCTTAAGAATGCTAGCTTTCGGCTTCACCCAGTCTGAGGTACACATCCGGATGACCCAGCAGTAACAATCGCAGAGGTGCTCCCCTTATGCCCTAGCCGAATTAACAGGAACGTAGGGCATAAATACAAGAGCCAGGCAACTCAGCTTGGCCAAAACTTAAGTCATATCGATGCATATAATGGCGAAGAAAAGGTACATGCGGAATAATAACACATGTGCGGGGCATGAAGCCCAGATAAATAATTAAGCTTATGTGTAAGAAGCTCCCAGGTATGATGAGCACGGTTAGCGCGTCAATAGTGTGCAAGCAAGGCACAAGTTGGCCCTTGAAGGCCTTGAGAAAGAATAAAAGAAAGAAAGAGAGAAAAGACAGATAATGTATATGTAAAAAATGGACAGAGGAAGGAGACGAACATAGAGTCCGACACTAGGCGTAGAATCTTCGGAGACTGGCTGCATTCCATGGGTTCAGCTCAAGTCGATTATTCGATGCATCCCGTAGACGGTACGCTCCACCGGTCAGAACTTGGTCAATAATGAAGGGACCTTCCCATTTGGGCTCGAGCTTGGTCTTTTTCTTCTCCGGCAGACGTAGAACTAGCTCGCCAACATTATAAGTTTTGGCCCGTACTTCTCTGCTTTGGTATCTTCGAGCCTGTTGCTGATAGAATGCGGAACGGGCTTTTTCCACGTCGCGCTCCTCCTCTAGGGTGTCCAGACTGTCCTGCCGATCGTGCTCGGCTTCTCTTTCTTCGTACATGCGCACTCGAGGTGAGTCATGAATTATGTCGCAAGGCAGAACCGCCTCTGCGCCGTACACCATAAAGAAGAGTGTGTATCCGGTAGTATGATTCAGCGTGGTTCGTAGCCCCCAGAGTACGGAGTCGAGCTCTTCTACCCAGTGCGTGTTAGACTCCTATAAGGACCGCACTAATCTGGGTTTGATGCCGCTCATGATAAGACCATTTTCTCGCTCAACTTGGCCGTTAGTTTGTGGGTGATAGACAGAAGCATAATCGAGCTTGATACCCATGTTGCTGCACCAGAGTTTTACCTCGTCGGCTGTAAAGTTTGTGTCGTTGTCAGTGATGATGCTGTGGGGGACGCCATAACGGTGTACAACCCCGGATATGAAGTCTATCACCGGTCCGGATTCAGCCATTTTAACAGGTTTGGCTTCTATCCATTTGGTGAATCTATCCACCATGACCAGTAAGTATTTTTTCTTATGGGTTTCCCCTTTAAGGGGTCCAACCATGTCAAGCCCCCAGACCGCGAAGGGCCAGGTAATGGGGATTGTTTGGAGGGCGGTGGGTGGCATGTGGCTTTGGTTTGCAAAAAGCTGGCAACCGACGCAGCGTTGGACCAAGTCATGTGCATCTACCCGGGCCGTCGGCCAATAAAAACTTGTACGGAAGGCCTTGCTTACAAGGGCCCGGGCTGCAGCGTGGTGGCCGCCGAGTCCGGCATGAATTTCTTCCAAAAGCTTCCGCCCTTCCTCTTCGGAGATGCACCTTTGAAGGACTCCGGTAGTGCTTTTTTATACAGCTCTCCCTCGTGGACCCTGTAGGCTTTAGATCGCCGCACTATGCAGTGTGCCTCATTTTGGTCCTCGGGAAGTTCCTGCCTAGTTAGGTAGGCCAGGAATGGTTCTATCCACGGGGTGATGATGGCCATTATTATGTGGGCTGAAGGTGTTATTTCGGTGGCAGAGCCTCCGATTATGTCAGAGTGTTCGGTATCGGGCATTTTGGCCGGGTCCGGACTATTGTTACCGGTGTCCCCTTCCCATACCACGGATGGCTTAAACAACCTCTCCAAAAGATGTTGGGGGCACCGCAACGCGTTTTGCGCTGATGCGGGCGAGGATATCTGCCGCCTGATTGTTTTCCAGAGCCACATGGTGAAATTCGAGCCCCTCGAACCGAGCTGACATCTTTAGGACGGCGTTGCGATAGGCCACCATTTTCGGATCCTTGGCATCGAACTCTCAATTTATTTGGGATATTGCGAGGTTCGAATCCCCACGCACCTCCAGGCGTTGAATGCCCATGGAAACTGCCATCCGAAGACCATGTAACAGGGCTTCGTATTCGGCTACGTTGTTGAAGTCTGTATACAGTATCTGGAGTATGTATTGAACTGTATATCTGGTTGGGGACGTCAGGATGACGCCAGCCCCCAGACCAGCCAGCATTTTAGAGCTGTCGAAGTGCATGATCCAATTGGAGTATGCGCTGTACTCTTTAGGGAGTTCGGCTTCCTTCCATTTGGCGACAAAGTCGGCCAATACTTGCGATTTAATGGCTCGCCAGGGTTTGTATGTTATGTCAAACGAGAGGAGCTCAATGGTCCATTTGGCAATCCGGCCCGTGGTGTCACGGTTGTTTATAATATCATTAAGTGGCACTTCCGAGGCTACCGTAATTGAACACTCTTTAAAGTAGTGTCGCAGCTTCCGGGATGCCATGAATACCGCATAGGCTATCTTTTGATAATGTGGGTACCGTGATTTGCATGGAGTGAGGACAGTGGATACATAATATACCGGCTTTTGAAGGGGAATTTATGTCCGTCCGTTTCTCGTTCGACAACGAGCACTGCGCTTACAGCCTGATGAGTTGCCGCAATGTACAACAACATTGGTTCGCCGAAGTTTGGCGCGGCCAAGATTGGGTTGGATGCCAGTATGGCTTTTATTTCTTCCAATCCGGCTGTGGCAGCGTTCGTCCACTCGAAGTGTTCGGTGTGCCGAAGGAGGCGATAAAGGGGTAATGCCTTTTCTCCTAAGCGGGAGATAAAGCGGCTTAGAGCCGCCACACATCCGGTTAATTTCTGGATTTGTTTGAGGTCCGTTGGGTGGACTTCGAATTTGACTATTTCATCCACTGGTTTAAAAGAGGTGGACTTGGATCTCTTGTCAAGTATCACGTCGTCCCTGTCCACTATGGAGCGAAGCGCGGTTAATTCCTCGGCCACAAGGGCTTCGGATAATGCCTCGAGGGCCAATGCGGCTGTTTTGTTTTCGGCGCAGAGTGTTGTGTCCGGATCACTAGCGAGAGTGATGATTCCATTGGGCCCGGGCATTTTGAGCTTCATGTACCCGTAATGGGGTATGGCTTGGAAGATCGTGAACGCCTCCCGCCCTAAAAGGGCATGGTATCCGCTACTGAACGGGGCCACTTGGAATGTAATTTCTTTGGACCTATAGTTCTCCGGCGTGCCGAATACCACATCTAGTGTGATTTTCCTAGCACAGCGTGCTTCCCGACTGGGGATGATTCCTCTGAAGGTTGTTCTACTTCGCTCAATGTGGTTACAGTCTATTTCCATTTTTTGAAGAGTTTCCTCATAGATGAGGTTTAATCCACTGCCGCCGTCCATGAGTACTTTGGTGAGTCGAAAGCCGTCCACAATTGGACTGAGGACCAGTGCAGCTGGTGCTCGGGCTGTTCAGAATTTAGGTTCGTCACTGGCATTGAAGGTAATAGTCGTGTCACTCCATGGATTTATTACTGCCACGTGGCAGATTTCGGCAAGGCTGCGGAGTGTTCGCTTGCGCCTATTATTTGATGCGAAGGTCTCAAAGACTGTTAATACCGTATTTTTATCCACGGGATGGTGCTCTGTGGCATGAGAAGATCCTCACCACTTTTGGCCACTTGCCGGAGTACCCAACATGCTCTAAGGCTGTGCGTTGGTATGGTATCCGCTGTACTATGAATTTTGCAGGGTCTGTTGAGCCATCCCTCCAATACGGTTCCACGCCCTGTAGAGGGTCTTTGCTTCTTTGTAATTAACTTGGGTGTCTTATGATAGTGCACCCTTTTACTTCGGACTGGGTGTATATTCGGAGCCGGATTATCCCAAAATTTCGTTTTGGTTTTCTAGGCGCTTTCCATCGTACAGTACTTTTGTACTATGGACGCCAAGTCGGCGAAGCGTGATATGTCACGGCGACTTATGGCGTTAAGGATTCCCTTGTCCGTGCAACTATTGCAGAAAAATGAGACTGCGTCTTCCTCGCGACAGTCCTTAACCTTGTTCATCACAAGGAGGAATCTGGCCCAATAATGATGTACTGTTTCCTGGGGCTCTTGCCTGATGTGGGAAAGATCATTTATGTTTGGGTGGGTGGGTGGATTTGAGTCCGAACCCTTACCCAATATGAGACCCAGGGGCCGAGGAGTTTCCAATCTTGAAAGTTCGGGTTCCGGGATGTTGCCCGATAAGTCTGGCCCGCTGCCTGACTCTAAGTTTAGGGGTTGGGTGGTGCCCTCCCGTAAACAGGTATCCGGCTCGGAGAGCTCAGGAATCCGGACATAGTTAGTCCTCAAGATAGAGGAAGAATCGCCGCATTGTTCCTCCACCACCGCAATATGATGGGTGACCGGTGGAGAGTTAATCTCCCTTTGATCGGGTTTAAGCCCAATCCGATAATAGCCCGTAGCGACTCCCAAGGCAGCGATGCGATCCAAGAGCTCATTTAGGGAATAGAGCTCCATTGGATCCATCTGCTCGGCAAATATCGAGCCGACGTGGAGGCTGTTTTCGATGAGCCGAGAAGTCATCGTCGGTGCAGCAGCCGAATGGGCGGTCATGATGAAACTGCCTAGCCGGAGAGTTTGGCCGACAGCCAGGGCTCCTCGGCGGTAATGTTGTTTTTCACTACAAGACGAGGCATCCTCCCTTACGGTGACGGCACAGTGGAACTCTCAATGAAAGCACCAATGTCGGTGTCAAAACCGGCCGATCTCGGGTAGGGGGTCTCGAACTGTGCATCTAGGCGGATGGTAATAGGAGGCAGGGGACACGATGTTTACCCAGGTTAGGGCCCTCTTGATGGAGGTAATACCCTACGTCCTGCTTGATTGTTCTCGGTAATATGAGTAGTACAAGAGTTGATCTACCACGAGATCAGAGAGGCTAAACCCTAGAAGCTAGCCTATGGTATGATTGTCTGTTGTCCTACGGACTAAACCCTCTGGTTTATATAGACACCGGAGGGGGCTAGGGTTACACAGAGTCATTTACAAGGAAGAAGATCTACATATCCGTATTGCCAAGTTTGCCTTCCACGCCAAGGAGAGTCCCATCCGGACACGGGACGAAGTCTTCAATCTTGTATCTTCATAGTCCAACAGTCCGGCCAAAGGATATAGTCCGGCTGTCCGGATACCCCCTAATCCAGGACTCCCTCAAGGTTGATGTCAGACAAGGAAAACAACGTAATGGGTTATGTTTTCTTATATCCGAAATAAAGTATATTGTCTTGGATCATCCAATATGTTGAGCTTGCTTTTGCCCCTCATGCTAGCCAAATTCTTTGCACCAAGTAGAGATACTACTTGTGCTTCCAAACATTCCTTAAACCAGTTTTGCCATGAGAGTCCACCATACCTATCTATGGATTGAGTAAGATCCTTCAAGTAACTTGTCATCGGTGCATGCAATAAAATTGCCCTCTAAATATGTATGATCTATTAATGTGGAGAAAATAAGTTTTATACGATCTTGTGATGTGGAAGAAATAAAAGCGACGGACTGCATAATAAAGGTCCATATCACAAGTGGCAATATAAAGTGACGTTCGTTTGCATTAAGATTTTGTGCATCCAACCATAAAAGCGCATGACAACCTCTGCTTCCCTCTGCGAAGGGCCTATCTTTTACTTTATCTTCTACCTTATGAAAGAGTCATGGTGATCTTCACCTTTCCTTTTTACATTTTATCCTTTGGCAAGCACATTGTGTTGGAAAGATCATGATATATATAACCAATTGGATGTAAATTATCATGAACTATTATTGTTGACATTACCCTCGAGGTAAAAGGTTGGGAGGAGAATCTATAAGCCCCTATCTTTCTCTGTGTCTGATTAAAACTTTGAACCCATAAATATCACGTGAGTGTTAGCAGTTGTGAAAGATTAAATGATAGTTGAGTATGTGGAGTTTGCTAAACCAAAGCTCTCACATAGACCCTTCCTGAAAATAAGATTAATTGCAATTGTTTGATGACTGAGAATATAGTTTGTTAGTTTCAAGAAAGTTTATGATCTATACTTTAACATGTGAATAGCTTGTTACTTGATCATGAAAAGTTTTATGAAAATGAGCTACTGTTATGATATATAATGATGCTAGAAAAAGTGATTGGAACTACCATTGATGAAACTTATGCACTTGCTAGCATTCACACTTCATAAATTATTATTTTTATCATTTACCTACTCGAGGACGAGCAGGAATTAAGCTTGGGGATGCTGATACGTCTCCAACGTATCTATAATTTATGAAGTATTCATGCTATTATATTATCAACCTTGGATGTTTTATATGCATTTATATGCTATTTTGTATGGTTTTTAGGACTAACCTATTAACCTAGAGCCTAGTGCCAGCTTCTGTTTTTTTCCTTATTTTTGAGTTTATAGAAAAGGAATATCAAACGGAGTCCAATTGACGTGCCAATTTTTGACGATTTTTTATGGACCAAAAGAAGACCCCCGAGTAAAAGAGTTGGGCCAGAAGAGTCCCGAACTGTCCACGAGGGTGGGGGGCGCGCCCACCCCCTAGGCGTGGGCCCCTGCCTCGTGGACGCCTCGAGCACCTCCTTGACGTGAGACCGACGCTAAAAATTCCTATAAATACAGAAACCTCGGAAAATTAACCTAGACCGGGAGTTCCGCCACCAGAAGCCTCCGTAGCCACCGAAAACCAATCTAGGCCCTCTCCGGCACCCTGCCGGAGGGGGCCGTCATCACCGGAGGGCATGGAGGAGGATCCCGGAGGGGCCATTATCACCATGAAGGCCAATGACCAGAGGGAGAACCTCTCCCCATCTAGGGGGGAGGCCATGGAGGAGGAAGCACAAGGGGGAGAACCTCTCCTCCTCTCTCTCGGTGGCACTGGAGTGCCATCGGGAGGGGAATCATCGCCGCGGTGATTGTCTTCATCAACATCACCATCCTCATCTCTTTTATGCGGTCCACTCTCCCGCACCCCGCTGTAATCCCTACTTGAACATGGTGCTTTATGGCACAGATTATGATCCAATGATGTGTTTCCATCCTATGATGTTTTGAGTAGATATCTTTTGTCTTTGGGTTGATTGATGATCTAGATTGGTATGAATTGTATGTTTTACTTTGATGTTGTCCTATGGTGCCCTCTGTGTCGCGCAAGCGTGAGGGGTTCCCGCTGTAGGGTGTTGCAATACGTTCATGATTCCTTATAGTGGGTTGATGAGTGACTGAAACACAAACCCGAGTAAGGGGGTTGTTGCGTATGGGAATAAAGAGGACTTGATGCTTTAATGCTATGGTTGGGTTTTACCTTAATGATCTTTAGTAGTTGCGGATGCTTGCTAGAGTTCCAATCATAAGTGCATATGATCCAAGTAGAGAAAGTATGTTAGCTTATGCCTCTCCCTCATATGAAACTGCAATAGTGATTACCGGTCTTGTTAACGATTGCCTAGGATAATTCCGCACATCGATCCACCATTATTCCACACTCGCTATTTATAATAGTTAGTAATATATTCTAACTTCATGATAACATCACCTACTTTTATATTTTAGCTCTCCGATATTATACAAAGTTATCCTCTTCATACCCACAACCTAGTTTTATTTCTCGTTGCTAGTTGGAAGCAAACATTCGGTGTACGTAGAGTCGTATCAGTGGCAGATAGGGCTTGAGAGAATATTGATCTTACCTTTAGCTCCTTGTGGGTTCGACACTCCATACTTATAACTTCCACCTTTGGAAATTGCTACGATGATTCCTTGCACTTGGGGATTATCAACGTCGCACAACACCGTCCAGTGCCTGCTTCATCTCGGCCATCACTGCATCCAGCGAGGTGTTGGCGATGAGGACACGGCCGAGAGTCGCCTCTGTGCGCCCCAGCGAAGCGGTGGTCGTCTGCGCCAGCGCATCGAAGGCTTTGGCGGACGAGGCAGCGTACTTGTCAAGCGAGTCCTGGAGCTCGTTGACGCGTTCCGCCGTGGCCGCCCCGGCATCGGAGACCGCCTTGCTCTGCTGGACCGTGGCCTGCACCAGCTCCTGCAGATCCGCTAGGGAGAGCTCTGCTGCCGCCATGCGAGCGGAGATCGTCGGTTTGTTGGATCGCGCCGTTGGATCCGATCGATTTACTCAACCAAACACAGGTACACCGAGGTGTTTTGCACGGAATCACCCGAGGGGATCCGCACCCTTGCCTGGAATTATGAGTAGATCGATGGATTGATCGCGAGATATGGATGAAAATTTTGGGGGAAAACAGAGGAAGCGGATCGATACACGGCTCTGAATACCAGATGCTACGGAATCATAGCAACTCCTCGCGTCACGCCAGGATGTGGTAACGAGAGACAGAAGAGAATTGCGTGGGAAGGAAGAAGAAGCACAGAGGAAGGATTGTATTCGAGATAATAATGTTTACAATGCCAGTTCCCTTTCCTCCCTCCACACGCTAGCTATATGATGGATCTATTACAGGCCACACCGGGCCGGCCCAACGGCCACTCACACACACAGGGCATGGCAAGGCCCAGGTCATTGCAACGTACCATATTTTTATAGAAGGCAGGAGGCAATTACAAGAGACTACTTCTCGCTGCAAACAGCAAGTGTAGCACGAACTCAACAGCCGAGCTTATCCAAAGACAAGCAACCGCAAACGCTACAACCTCAATGCAAAGGAACTTGCCCTAAACATTTTCAACCGGACTTCCCTTGTCAACGCACCAACCACCCTTGAATACCTAAAAGAAGATGGGATGGGACTCAGTCGATCCCAAAAAAGTCACCGTCTTGGACTCACCAGCGCCGGCGTACATTGCGCTGAAGTAGCTCTACTCGGACAAGCGGTAGGCACAGAAGAACCACAACACAGAACCTCGAGGCCAAGTCTCCATACCCAATGCTCCCTTCAGAGGAACGACGCTAAGACGCCGCCAACGCCAGTCCGAGAAGGAACTAGGCTTTCGCCCGGAGACAGAAACCCAAGCTAGGAGGAAGAGATGCCGGCACACCTTAGCGACCCCTCCAAGGAGGGGACCAACACCCGCAGGCGTTGTCGCCGCCAACACCGTCCGAAGACGGGCAAGATTTCCATCCATGTCGCACATCTCCAACCCTCCCCACCGGATTGAGCCACACTGATCTGCGATGGGTCACTCTGCCGCCGCCACAACACCTCAGCCATCGTGACCAGACGTTGCAGCACACCGACCCTGCATGGCCGAGGGCAAGCAACCCGACCTCCATCTCTCGCTCCGCCAAGAAAAAGATGGCAGCTTTGGTCCCATGGCAGCACGCCAAGGTCAGCCTGCGCCGCACGCAGCCACCAACCACACCAATCCAGGCAGGTGGGCACGCAACAGATGGCCCAAGGACCCGGATCGGCCAGATATGAATCGCACGCAGTCGCCGCCATCTCCCAACTCCAGCGCCAATCGAGGGCGCTCGACGCCACTGCTGCACCCGACCGCTGCCGAAGTAGCATCTCCTGGCCGGGCTCGCAGCGCCGTGACCACTCGAGTACCCTCGCCGGCGCCACCATGACCCAGCCATGCCGCCGCCTCCAGGACCCTTCCCGGCGCCGCTCGGAGCCCGAACCCGTGCACCAAGGCCTCCGCTGCTACTCCCCTGCCGAACTCCGCCACTCCGCTTCGCCCCCCACCATGCGCCGCCACACCAAAAGAACCTCCCGTGCCGCCCACTTGGAGTCCCACCCCTGCGCGAGGGGAGCCCGCCGGGGCGTGCCAACCCCGCCGATCGCCTTCGGCGGCGGGCGCCGCCGCCACAGCCGGCGTCGGCAGCGGCGGCTGGGGGAGAACGAGGAAGAGGCTTACGGGGCTAGGGATTTGGCCTCTACAGTTGCCCGCGCGAGCGGGCCGGGAGGAAGGGGAAAGTGGAACAGCTCCTTGGGCACTAGCTTCACGGTTAAGCACGGTAGTCTCGCCTCGAAAAGAATTTTATGAGACCAGGTCTCACGCAAGACCATTCTGATGAATGACACGTGACATTCATAAATCATAAAGCATCCCCTACCCCTTACTTAAAATCAGGGGAAGAAAGATTAGATGATTTGTGATTTGTGAATGTCACGTGTCATCCATCAGGACGTGTCTCACCTGCTAACCGTGAGACCTGGTCTCATATAATTTTTTTCCTTTTTGATTGAGTTATTGGTGCGGGAATGATGTCGTATAGCGTAGGTATACACGGTTTTTGCCATCTCGGACAAACCAAATGTCAGGGTCGTGAACATGTGGATGGCTAACACATGGACAACTAGGTTTCGCCGATTTCTAGGGTCGGAGGAGGCTGTGGATTGGCAGCAGCGAATGCAGGAGTTATCGCATATTAGCCTATCATAGGGGCATGCCAAGATTACTTGGCGTGTTGAACCTTCCGGAAAGTTCTCTGTGGGGTCATTATACAAAGAATTTTTTTGGACAAGCCGTAAATATGAGACCATGGGCTTGGAAGGCTCGGATCCCAGAAAGATCAAAACATTTCTGTGGCAAGTACCTCGAAATCGCATTCCGAATGGTGACTAAGTTGTCGAACGACGCCCCAAGGACAACAAGTGCGTGTAGTGTGACCAAGACGAGACTTGTGACCATATCCTTTTCGGGTGCATTGTCGCACGCTTCATTTGAAGTGTGATTAGAGAGGTGACCGGTTGTTCATGGAAACTGCAGTTTGCTGATTTGCATTGTCTCATTCAGGGAGCCAATGCAAGGGATCAACGAGTTTCCTGGGTGGGATTTACGACTTTAGCTTGGTGTTCTCGACAACTCACAAGAAAATGGTTAACGAGGGGGAATTGTTCAAGCATCCAGCTGAACTAATATATAAAATGGTGATTCTTTAATAGCTATGGAAGCTTCTAGCAGGACCAAAGGACAGGCGTCAGAGCGCTTGAGTACCAGAATCCAATCTCGATGCCATTAGCTAAGGAAGGCAATGCATGCGCACAATATTGGCTAGGGAGCTGCCCACGTGTCGGTTGCGTTGCTAGTGTGGCAGACGCCATGATTTATCTTAGCCATCAAACGATACGTCGTCTTGTTTCCTAGTAGCATGTATCGTTCTATTTAATGTTTTATATTCTAAACTAATTTTTCTAAACTTTAGATCTGTTATGTTAGGTTTGTTTGTAAGAGCCTCGGTCTAGGACGGGCATATGTCTCTTTGCTAAAACATAATCTTGTGTAAAACATCTATAACCGGATTCCAGAAAACCCCAAATAATATGGGCGAACACCACAATCATTGTCCGGTCACCAAATTCGGCACCCAACCGCCCCCTCTATACACCCAGCCAAAACGTCTGGGCTAACTAGCGCTCTCCATAATCAGATCATTTGTGAGGCGGATATGAGGCGATGGTTCGAATACACCCGGATGTGGCCCCCACGTCAGATCGGCCAAACCTGCACCAGTCGAACCCCACATATACCCCATCCTAGACCAAACTCTAGTCCACAATCCACTTTTGACCACTCCGCTACACTGCGATTCTCCTTCCTGTTCCCTGCCATCCCCACACTAAGGCCAACTCCGGCAATGAGTCCGACCCCATTGACTCGGCTCCACTCCTCAAGGAGGATTCCAGCTCCTTCGCGTCAAACAACGAAGAGCTCGCCCTTCGCCGGTCACGGATAGATAGGGGCGAAAGCTCAAGCTCTATGGCCTCTATGATGGCCCGGAGGGGCGGCTACAGCCCCGTGTCGGCCTTAGCAGCCCGTCGCAATCCCTCTATCACCGGTAAGGAGATGGAGCGACCATCGATGCCCTACACCTTCAGCCTTTTCTCCTCGCGGGCGGTGATGGGTGCTCGTGCTCGCATCATCGAGCTAGTGGCCGCGACAAATGCTAATACGCAATTAAACAAAAAACAAATCCTATTTTTATGCCATAAGTTTTTTCGAGAAACTTCCAAGCTATTCATCTTCAATCATGGTAGTACAAAGAACAACAGAGGTAATAAAAATTACAACAATGTTCGTGGACCACCTAGCGACAACTACAAGCACTGGAGCGAGCCGAAGGCGCGCCACTATCATCGCCCCTCCCTCACTAGAGTCGGGCAAACCTTGTTGTAGTAGATGAAGGAAATATGACCTAGAGGCAATAATAAAGTTGTTATTTATATTTCGTTATATTATGATAAATGTTTATTATTCATGCTAGAATGGTATTAACCGAAAACTTAGTACATGTGTGAATACATAGACAAACAGAGTGTCCCTAGTATGTCTCTACTAGACTAGCTCGTTAATCAAAGATGGTTAAGTTTCTTAACGATAGACATGTGTTGTCATTTGATGAACGGGATCACATCATTAGAGAATGATGCGATAGACAAGACCCATCCGTTAGCTTAGCATAATGATCATTTAGTTTTATTGCTATTGCTTTCTTCATGACTTATACATGTTCCTCTGACTATGAGATTATGCAACTCCCGAATACCGGAGGAACACCTTGTGTGCTATCAAACGTCACAACGTAACTGGGTGATTATAAAGATGCTCTACAGGTGTCTCCGATGGTGTTTGTTGAGTTGGCATAGATCGAGATTAGGATTTGTCACTCCATGTATCGGAGAGGTATCTCTGGCCCTCTCGGTAATACACATCACTATAAGCCTTGCAAGCAATGTGACTAATGAGTTAGTCATGGGATGATACATTACAGAACGAGTAAAGAGACTTTCTGGTAACGAGATTGAACTAGGTATGGTGATACCGATGATTGAATCTCGGGCAAGTAACATGCCGATGACAAAGGGAACATATGTTGTTATGCGGTTTGACCGATAAAGATCTTCGTAGAATATGTAGGAGCCAATATGAGCATCCAAGTTTCGCTATTGGTTATTGACCAGAGATGTGTCTCGGTCTTGTCTACATAGTTCTCGAACCCGTAGGGTCCGCACGCTTAACGTTCGATGACGATTTGTATTATGAGTTATGTGATTTGATGAACGAAATTTGTTCGGAGTCCCGGATGAGATCACAGACATGACGAGGAGTCTCTAAATGGTGGAGCCATAAAGATTGATATATTGGACGATGTTATTCGAACACCGGATGAGTTCCGAGTGGTACCAGATAATTATCGGAGTGCCGGAGGGTTATCGGAACCCCCGGGGGAGCTAATGGGCCTTCATGGGCCTTAGTGGGGAGAGAGAAGGGCCACAAGGGGCTGGCTGCATGCCCCCCCCCCCCTCCTTGGGTCTGAATCGGACTAGGCGAAGGGGGCGGCGCCCGCCTTTCCTTCCCGTCCCCCTCTCCCTTCCTTCTCCTCCCTTCCTCCAGGTGGAATCCTACTAGGACTTGGAGTCCTAGTAGGACTCCCCTCTCCTGGCGCGCCCTACAGGGGCCGGCCGGCCTCCCCCTCCACTCCTTTATATACAGGGGCAGGGGGCACCTTAGAACACACAAGTTTCTCTTAACCGTGTGCGGTGCCCCCCCTCCATAGTTACACACCTCAATCATATCGTCGTAGTGCTTAGGCGAAGCCCTACACTGGTAACTTCATCATCACCGTCGCCACACCGTCGTGCTGACGGAACTCTCCCTCGTCCTCAACTGGATCAAGATATCAAGGGACGTCATCAAGCTGAACGTGTGCTGAACGCCGAGGCGCTGTACGTTTGGTGCTTGGATCGGTTGGATCGTGAAGATGTTCAACTACATCAACCGCGTTACTAAACGCTTCCGCTTTCGGTCTACGAGGGTACGTGGACACACTCTCCCCTCTCATTGCTATGCATCTCCTAGATAAATCTTGTGTGATCATAGGATTTTTTTTGAAATACTGCGTTCCCCAATAGTGGCATCCGAGCCAGGTCTATGCGTAGATGTTATATGCACGAGTAGAATACAATGAGTTGTGGGCGACAGTAGTCAGACTGCTGACCATCAACATCTTACTTTGATTCGGCAGTATTGTTGGATGAAGCGGTCCAGACCGACATTACATGACCACGTTCATGAGATTGGTTCTACCGACGTGCTTCACACATAGGTGGCTAGCGGGTGTCTGTTTCTCCAACTTTAGTTGAATCGAGTTTGACTACTCCTGGTCCTTGTTGAAGGTTAAAACAACACACTTGACAAAAAATCGTTGTGGTTTTTATGTGCATGTAAGAATGGTTCTTGCTAGAAGCCCGTAGCAGCCACGTAAAACTTGCAACAACAAAGTATAGGACGTCTAACTTGTTTTTGCAGGGCATGTTGCGATGTGATATGGTCAAGATGTGATGAGATATAAATTGTTGTATGATATGATCATGTTTTGTAACCGTTATCGGCAACCGGGAGGAGCCTTATGGTTGTCGCTTTATTGTATGAAATGCAATCGCCATGTAATTGCTTTACTTTGTCATTAAGCGGTAGTGATAGTCGTAGAAGCAATAGTTGGCGAGACGACAACGATGCTATGATGGAGATGAAGGTGCCAAGCCGGTGACGATGGTGATCATGACGGTGCTTTGGAGATGGAGATCAAAGGCACAAGATGATGATGGCCATATCATATCACTTATTTTGATTGCATGTGATGTTTATTTTTTATGCATCTTATTTTGCTTAGTACGGGAGTAGCATTATAAGATGATCTCTCACTAAATTTCAAGGTATAAGTGTTCTCCCTGAGTATGCACCGTTGCTACAGTTCATCATGCTCAGACACCACGTGATGATCGGGTGTGATAAGCTCTACATTCACATACAACGGGTGCAAGCCAGTTTTGCACACGCAGAATACCCGGGTTAAACTTGACAAGCGTAGCATATGCAGATGTGGCCTCAGTGTTGTCGAACGTGAATCATATAGTAGATATGATCAACATAGTGATGTTCACCATTGAAAACTACTCCATCTCATGTGTGATCGGACACGGTTTAGTTGATATGGATCACGTGATCATTTAGATGACTAGAGAGATGTCTATCTAAGTGGGAGTTCTTAAGTAATATGATTAATTGAACTTTAATTTATCATGAACTTAGTACATGATAGTATTTTGCATGTCTATGTTGTTGTAGATCAAAGGCCCGTGCTACAGTTCCTTTGAATTTTAATGCATTCCTAGAGAAAGCTAAGTTGAAAGATGATGGTAGCAACTACACGGACTGGGTCCGTAACTTGAGGATTATCCTCATTGTTGCACAGAAGAATTACGCCCTGGAAGCACCGCTAGGTGCAAGACCCGCTGCACGAGTAACTCCAGACGTTATGAACGTCTCATAGAGCAAAGCTGATGACTACTCGATAGTTCAGTGTGCCATGCTTTACAGCTTAGAACCGGGACTTCAACGATGTTTTGAACGCCATGGAGCATATGAGATGTTCCAGGAGTTGAAGTTAATATTTCAAGCAATTGCCCGGATTGAGAGATATGAAGTCTCCAATAAGTTCTACAGCTGCAAGATGGAGGAGACTAGTTCTGTTAGTGAACATATACTCAGAATGTCTGGGTACCACAACCACTTGACTCAACTGGGAGTTAATCTTCCTAATGATAGTTTCATTTACAGAGTTCTTCAATCACTGCCACCAAGCTACAAAAGCTTTGTGATGAACTATAATATGCAAGGGATGGATAAGAAAATTCCCGAGCTCTTCGCGATGCTAAAGGCTGTGGAGGTAGAAATCAAGAAGGAGCATCAAGTGTTGATGGTTAACAAGACCACTAGTTTCAAGAAGAAGGACAAAGGGAAGAAGGGGAACTTCAAGAAGGACGGCAAGCAAATTTCTGCTCAAGTGAAGAAGCCCAAATCTGGACCTAAGCATGAGACTGAGTGCTTCTACTAGAAAGGGACTGGTCACTGGAAGCGGAACTGCCCCAAGTATTGGGCGGATAAGAAGGATGGCAAAGTGAAAGGTATATTTGATATACATGTTATTGATGTGTACCTTACTAATGCTCGTAGTAGCACCTGGGTATTTGATACTGGTTCTGTTGCTCATATTTGCAACTCGAAATAGGGGCTACGGATTAAACGAAGATTGGCTAAGGACGAAGTGACGATGCGCGTGGGAAATGGTTCCAAAGTCGATGTGATCGTCATCGACACGCTACCTCTACATCTACCTTCGGGATAAGTTTTAGACCTAAATAATTGTTATTTGGTGCCAGCCTTAAGCATGAACATTATATCTGGATCTTGTTTGATGTGAGACGGTTATTCATTTAAACCAGAGAATAATGGTTGTTCTATTTATATGAGTAATATCTTTTATGGTCATGCACCCTTAATGAGTGGTCTATTTTTGTTGAATCTCGATAGTAGTGATACACATATTCACAGATGATTTGAGTAGATATGGGTATATCTACTTGATGAAACATAAGTCTGAAACATTTGAAAAGTTCAAAGAATTTCAGAGTGAAGTGGAAAATCATCGTAACAAGAAAATAAAGTTTCTACGATCTGATCGTGGAGGTGAATATTTGAGTTACGAGTTTGGTCTTCATTTCAAAC
The DNA here is from genome assembly GCF_002162155.2 of Triticum dicoccoides. Taxonomy (NCBI): domain Eukaryota; kingdom Viridiplantae; phylum Streptophyta; class Magnoliopsida; order Poales; family Poaceae; genus Triticum; species Triticum dicoccoides. The sequence continues at coordinate 97,205,846 of NC_041384.1, forward strand.
AATGTGGAATAGTTTCGCAACTCATGCCACCTGGAACACCACAGCGTAATGGTGTGTCTGAATGTTGTAATCGTACTTTATTAGATATGGTGCAATCTATGATGTCTCTTACTGATTTACCGCTATCGTTTTGGGGTTATGCTTTAGAGACGGCTGCATTCACATTAAATAGGGCACCATCTAAATTCGTTGAGACGACACCATATGAACTGTGGTTTGGCAAGAAACCCAAGTTGTCATTTCTTAAAGTTTGGGGCTGCGATGCTTATGTGAAAAAGCTTCAACCTGATAAACTCGAACCCAAATCGAAGAAATGTGTCTTCATAGGATACCCAAAGGAGACTGTTGGGTACAGCTTCTATCACAGATCTGAAGGCAAGATATTTGTTGCTAAAAATGGATCCTTTCTAGAGAAGGAGTTTCTCTTGAAAGAAGTGAGTGGGAGGAAAGTAGAACTTGATGAGGTAATTGTACCTTCTCCCGAATTGGAAAGTAGTTCATCACAAAAACCAGTTCCAGTGATTCCTACACCAATTAGTGAGGATGCAAATGATGATCATCATGAAACTTCTGATCAAGTTACTACTGAACCTTGTAGGTCAACCAGAGTAAGGTCCGCACCAGAGTGGTACGGTAATCCTGTTCTGGAGGTCATGTTACTTGACCATGACGAACCTACGAACTATGAGGAAGCGTTGATGAGCCCAGATTCCGTGAAATGGCTTGAGGACATGAAATCTAAGATGGGATCCATGTATGAGAACAAAGTGTGGAATTTGGTTGACTTGCCCAATGATCGGCAAGCAATAGAGAATAAATGGATTCTCAAGAAGAAGAGTGACACTGACGATAATGTTACTGTCTACAAAGCTCGACTTATTGTGAAAGGTTTTCGACATGTTCAAGGAGTTGACTACGATGAGACCTTCTCACCCGTAGTGACATGTCTCCAACGTATCTATAATTTTTGATTGCTCCATGCTATATTATCTACTATTTTGGACATTATTGGGCTTTATTATCCACTTTTATATTATTTTTGGGACTAACCTATTAACTGGAGGCCTAGCCTAGAATTGCTATTTTTTTCCTATTTTAGGGTTTTGAAGAAAACGAATATCAAACAGAGTCCAAACGGGATGAAACCTTTGGGAACGTGATTTTCTCACCGAACATGATCCAGGAGACTTGGACCCTACGTCAAGAAACCAATAGGTAGGCCACGAGGTAGGGGCGCGCCTACCCCCCCCCCCCAGGCGCGCCCTCCACCCTCATGGCCCCCTGTTGCTCCACCGACGTACTTATTCCTCATATATATACCTACGTACCCCCAAACGATCAGATACGGAGCCAAAACCCTAATTCCACCACCGTAACTTTCTGTATCCACGAGATCCCATCTTGGGGCCTGTTCCGGAGCTCCGCCGGAGGGGGCATCGATCACGGAGGGCTTCTACATCAACACCATAGCCTGGTGCAAATGGATGTCAAAACTGCATTCCTTAATGGACATCTTAAAGAAGAGTTGTATATGATGCAACCAGAAGGTTTTTGTCGATCCTAAAGGGGCTAACAAAGTGTGCAGGCTCCAGCGATCCATTTATGGACTGGTGCAAGCCTCTCGGAGTTGGAATATACGCTTTGATAGTGTGATCAAAGCATATGGTTTTATACATACTTTTGGAGAAGTCTGTATTTACAAGAAAGTGAGTGGGAGCTCTGTGGCATTTCTGATATTATATGTAGATGACATATTGTTGATTGGAAATGATACTGAATTTTTGAACAACATAAAAGGATACTTGAATAAGAATTTTTTAATGAAAGACCTCGGTGAAGCTGCTTATATATTGGGCATCAAGATCTATAGAGATAGATCAAGACGCTTAATTGGACTTTCACAAAGCACATACCTTGATAAAGTTTTGAAGAAGTTCAAAATGGATCGGTCAAAGAAAGGGTTCTTGCCGGTGTTACAAGGTGTGAAGTTGAGTCAGACTCAATGCCCGACCACTGAAGAAGCTAAAGAGAAAAATGAAAGTCATTCCCTATGCCTCAGCCATAGGTTCTATCATGTATGCAATGTTGTGTACCAGACCTGATGTGTGCCTTGCTATTAGTTTAGCAGAGAGGTACCAAAGTAATCCAGGAGTGGACCACTGGACAATGGTCAAGAACATCCTAAAATACCTGAAAAGGACTAAGGATATGTTTCTCGTTTATGGAGGTGACAAAGAGCTCATCATAAATGGTTATGTCGATGCAAGCTTTGACACTAATCCAGATGACTCTAAGTCACAAACCGGATATGTATTTATATTCAATGGTGGAGCTGTCAGTTGGTGTAGTTCCAAGCAGAGCGTCGTGGCGGGATCTACGTGTGAAGCGGAGTACATAGCTGCTTCGGAAGCAGCAAATGAAGGAGTCTGGATGAAAGAGTTCATATCCGATCTAGGTGTAATACCTAGTGCATCGGGTCCAATGAAAATCTTTTGTGACAATACTGGAGCAATTGCCTTGGCGAAGGAATCCAGATTTCACAAGAGAACCAAACACATCAAGAGACGCTTCAATTCCATCCGCAATCAAGTCAAGGAGGGAGACATAGAGATTTGCAAGATACATACGGATCTGAATATTGCAGACCCATTGACTAAGCCTCTCTCACGAGCAAAACATGATCAGTACCAAGACTCCATGGGTGTTAGAATCATTACTATGTGATACGTCTCCAACGTATCTATAATTTTTGATTGCTCCATGCTATATTATCTTCTGTTTTGGACATTATTGGGCTTTATTATCCACTTTTATATTATTTTTGGGACTAACCTATTAACCGGAGGCCCAACCCAGATTTGCTGTTTTTGCCTATGCCAGAGTTTTGCAGAAAAAGAATATCAAACGGAGTCCAAACGGAATGAAACCTTCGGGAACGTGATTTTCGGAACGAACATGATCTAGGAGACTTGGACCCTACATCAAGCAACCAACAGGGAAGCCACGAGCTAGGGGGCGCGCCTACCCTCCCCCCCAGGCGCGCTCTCCACCCTCGTGGGTCCCTTGTTGCTCCACCGACGTACTCCTTCCTCCTATATATACCTACGTACCCCCAAACGATCAAAAACGGAGCCAAAACCCTAATTCCACCGCCGTAACTTTCTGTATCCACGAGATCCCATCTTGGGGCCTGTTCCGAAACCCCGTCGGAGGGGGCATCGATCATGGAGGGCTTCTACATCAACACCATAGCCTCTCCGATGATGTGTGAGTAGTTTACCTCAAACCTTCGGGTCCATAGTTATTAGCTAGATGGCTTCTTCTCTCTTTTTGGATCTCAATACAATGTTCCCCCCCTCTCTTGTGGAGATCTATTCGATGTAATTTTCTTTTGCGGTGTGTTTGTTGAGACCGATGAATTGTGGGTTTATGATCAAGTTTATCTATGAACAATATTTGAATCTTCTCTGAATTCTTTTATGTATGATTGGTTATCTTTGCAAGTCTCTTCGAATTATCAGTTTGGTTTGGCCTACTAGATTGATATTTCTTGCAATGGGAGAAGTGCTTAGCTTTGGGTTCAATCTTGCGGTGTCCTTTCCCAGTGACAGTAGGGGCAGCAAGGCACGTATTGTATTGTTGCCATCGAGGATAACAAGATGGTTTTTTTATCATATTGCATGAATTTATCCCTCTACATCATGTCATCTTGCTTAAAGTGTTACTCTGTTCTTATGAACTTAATACTCTAGAAGCATGCTGGATAGCGGTCAATGTGTGGAGTAATAGTAGTAGATGCAGGAAGGAGTCGGTCTACTTGTCTCGGACGTGATGCCTATATACATGACCATACCTAGATATTCTCATAACTATGCTCAATTCTGTCAATTGCTCAACAGTAATTTGTTCACCCACCGTAAAATACTTATGCTCTTGAGAGAAGCCAGTAGTGAAACCTATGGCCCCCGGGTCTATCTTCCATCATATTAATCTTCCAACACGTAGTTATTTTCATTGCCTTTTATTTTACTTTGCATCTTTATCATAAAAATACCAAAAATGTTATCTTATCATATCTATCAGATCTCACTCTCGTAAGTGACCGTGTAGGGATTGACAACCCCTTATCGCGTTGGTTGCGAGGATTTATTTGTTTTGTGTAGGTGCGAGGGACTCACGTGTAGCCTCCTACTGGATTGATACCTTGGTTCTCAAAAACTGAGGGAAATACTTACGCTACTTTGCTGCATCACCCTTTCCTCTTCAAGGGAAAACCAACGCAGTGCTCAAGAGGTAGCAAGACGGATTTCTGGCACCATTGCCGGGGAGGTCTACGCAAAAGTCAACATACCAAGTACCCATCACAAACCCTTATCTCCCGCATTACATTATTTGCCATTTGCCTCTCATTTTCCTCTCCCCCACTTCACCCTTGTCGTTTTATTCGCCCTCTCTTTTCCGTTCGCCTCTTTTCTGTTTGCTTGTCGTTATGGCGAGTCCTCTATCTTCTCCGTTGTCTCCCAAGAATGAAGTTCTAAATTTTAAGCAAAGGGAGGGAGAAAATCTAAAAGACGCTTGGCATAGAATTTGCAATGCTCAAAATAGATCTACCAGGAAGCAATCTACTTCCGTTCTTCTTTGCAATTTTTATGTAGGCGCTACTCCTTGGTACAGATATATCCTTGATACCATTACCGGAGGGAACTTCTTGGGTAGCCGTACTTTTGATTCTTATAATGCTATGATAGATTTATTTGGCTCACCACCTCTTTTGGTTAATGGAACTATGTTAACTTTGGAGCATGTAATGCAAAGACTTGAAATTATTGAGAATAAGGTTGCTACTGTAGAGTTAATTGAAAATTTGGATAAAAAGATCCACAACCGAATCACTCAATATGGATCTAAAGTAGGAGTCATTTTGAAAAATATTAAAGAAAAGGAACATATAGTTAATGAGAAAATAAATCAGGATTCCACTAGAATCGATAAACTTGAGGATATTATTACCAACTTGGGAACCCCTTTTTCTTCCGTAAAGAATACTCCAAGTCCTCCCACTAAAATTGCCAAGCTTAGGTATGTTCCTAAAAATAAGGGTGAATCCTCTAGTAAGGAAACTGCAGATCTCGAATCTATAAGTATTCATCCCAATCTTTTGGCTATCATTAAGGAACCATTTGTTACAAATAAATTTTTCGATCTTGTGCCTAAAAGTTTGATAATCAATAAAAATAAAGAAATTCCTAGGGATGGTAGATGCCTCATTGAAGAATTACCTACCAAAGATGGCAATACCTAGATCTATCCTTGCTTTTTATGCCTAGCTAGGGGCATTAAATGATAGCGCTTTGTCGGTGTACAAAAAGAGGGGTACACTTTTTGTACCCCTATAACTGTGCACGGGCAGTCTGAGCCACGGGCACCACCACACCAAGCAAGGCAAGGGAGGTGAGCCAGGGTAAGACCGAAGCTCAAGAGAACTACGACGCCAAGGCCAAGACCACGAAGAGCAAAGGGGACGAAGCGGACTCCCCCGGTAAGATCCTTGCCGGGAGACAGTTCTAGCAGCCCCGGCAAGACCCTTGCCGCGGCGACTCGTCCCGCGCCTACGGAGCAAATCACCCTTGAGTCCACTGCCCCCAAAAGGCAAGGATTCGGGAGACATACCCGTGGCGGCATGCAGATCTTTGTAAAGACATTCAAGATCAGATACGCACTAAGGAGACGACAACCCTTGGCGGGATGCCAGCCGAGGAAGACCACAAGGCCCCCGGCAAGCGCCTTGCCGGGGATGACAGCAGGCGCCTCGGCAAGACCCTTGCCGGGGCCCCGGCAATGCCCTTCCCGAGGACACCCGCGGGGCCACCATCAGGCCCATGCCGACTAAACCTCCACCACCGCACGCATGCAGCTGCCGACCCAACCAGCTGGGCAGGCACCTGCGTGGCGGCATGCAGATCTTCATGAAGACCCACCACTGCGCCACCTCAGCTGCCTGCCTACCTACATGGCATCGCAGGCGTCGCTGGCCAGGGCGCGTGTCGACACAAGAAGGAGCGGCGATGGACGAGACAGGTTTCTCCCCCATCCCCGATAAAGCAAGGACACCTAGGCAAGACGCATTAAATGCGCCTTGTCATGTAATGCGAGGGATAACCTCGCATCACTGTACCCTTTCCACCTCCCGTGTGCCACTGTGGCAACCCCTTTTTCTATAAAAGGAGGCCCAAGGCGACCAGGAGAAGGATTCGGCTTTTTGGAGCTCCTCACGCCCCATAGCTAACTCAAGAACACAGATATACAATCCACCAAAGCAGGAGTAGGGTTTTACGCATCCTCGTGTTCCAAACCTGGATAAATGAACTGTGTGCTACCTGTTAGATCCGCTCTTCTCACGACCTCGCGCCCCGCTAATCACAGTAGGGATTCTTGTGATCCCATAGGTGTCGTTCCCACCGACACGCTTGTTGGGAGGCAACCCAATTTTATTTTTATTCCCTCCTTTTTGCTCCTGTTTAGTAATAAATAATTAGTGTTTGTGCCAAGTAGAACCGTTGGGAAGACTTGGGGAAAGTCTTGTTAATCTTGCTGTAAAAAACAGAAACTTTAGCGCTCACGAGAACTGCTGCCATTTTTATTAGGAAAGTACTATTTAGTTAATTATTTTTTCATATGATTAATAGATAAATTCCTCACGTCCAGCAATTTATTTTAGAATTTTTGGGGTTCCAGATCTTGTGCTAGCTACAGATTACTACAGACTGTTCTGTTTTTGACAGATTCTGTTTTTCGTGTGTTGTTTGCTTATTTTGATGAATCTATGGCTAGTAAAATAGTTTATAAACCATAGAGAAGTTGGAATACAGTAGGTTTAATACCAATATAAATAAATAATGAGTTCATTACAGTACCTTGAAGTGGTGTTTTGTTTTCTTTCGCTAACGGAGCTCACGAGATTTTCTACTTTAAGTTTTGTGTTGTGAAGTTTTCAAGTTTTGGGTAAGGATTTGATGGATTATGGAACAAGGAGTGGCGAGAGCCTAAGCTTGGGGATGCCCATGGCACCCCCAAGATAATCTAAGGACACCAAAAAGCCAAAGCTTGGGGATGCCTCGGAAGGCATCCCCTCTTTCGTCTACTTCCATCGGTAACTTTACTTGGAGCTATATTTTTATTCACCACATGATATGTGTTTTGCTTGGAGCGTCTTGTATGATTTGAGTATTTGCTTTTTAGTTTACCGCAATCATTTTTGCTGTACACACCTTTTGAGAGAGACACACATGATTCGGAAATTATTAGAATACTCTATGTGCTTCACTTATATCTTTTGAGTTATATAGTTTTGCTCTAGTACTTCACTCATATCTTTTAGAGCACGGTGGTGGATTTGTTTTATAGAAACTATTGATCTCTCATGATTCACTTAGATTATTTTGAGAGTCTTAAATAGCATGGTAATTTGCTTAAATAATCCTAATATGCTAGGTATTCAAGATTAGTAAAAACTTTCTTATGAGTGTTTTGAATACTAAGAGAAGTTTGATGCTTGATGATTGTTTTGAGATATGGAGGTAGTGATATTAAAGTTGTGCTAGTCGAGTAGTTGTGAATTTGAGAAATACTTGTGTTGAAGTTTGCAAGTCTCGTAGCATGCACGTATGGTAAACGTTATGCATCAAATTTGAAACATGAGGTGTTCTTTAATTGTCCTCCTTATGAGTGGCGGTCGGGGACTAGCGATGGTCTTTTCCTACCAATCTATCCCCCTAGGAGCATGCGCGTAGTGCTTGGTTTTTGATGACTTGTAGATTTTTGCAATAAGTATGTGAGTTCTTTATGACTAATGTTGAGTCCATGGATATATGCACTCTCACCTTTCCATCATTGCTAGCCTCTTCGGTACCGTGCATTGCCCTTTCTCACATCGATAGTTGGTGCAAACTTCGCCGGTGCATCCAAACCCCGTGATATGATACACTCTTTTACACATAAACCTCCTTATATCTTCCTCAAAACAGCCACCATACCTACCTATTATGGCATTTCCATAGCCATTCCGAGATATATTGCCATGCAACTTTCCACCATCTCGTTTATCATGACACGTTGATCATTGTCATATTGTTTAGCATGACCATGTAGTTGACATAGTATTTGTGGCAAAGCCACCGTTCATAATTGTCGGTGTCAAAACCGGTGGATCTCGGGTAGGGGGTCCCAAATTGTGCGTCTAAGGCGGATGGTAACAGGAGGCAGGGGACACGATGTTTTACCCAGGTTCGGGCCCTCTTGATGGAGGTAAAACCCTACGTCATGCTTGATTATTCTTGATAATATGAGTAGTACAAGAGTTGATCTACCACGAGATCGGAGAGGCTAAACCCTAGAAGCTAGCCTATGGTATGATTGTATGTTGTCCTACGGACTAAAACCTTCCGGTTTATATACACACCGGAGGGGGCTAGGGTTACACAAGTTCGGTTACAAAGGAGGAGATATCCATATCTGTATTGCCTAGCTTGCCTTCCACGCCAAGTAGAGTCCCATCCGGACACGGGACGAAGTCTTCAATCTCGTATCTTCATAGTCCAACAGTCCGGCCAAAGGATATAGTTCGGCTGTCCGGAGACCCCCTAATCTAGGACTCCCTCAGTAGCCCCTGAACCAGGCTTCAATGGCGATGAGTCCGACGCGCAGTGTTGTCTTCGGCATTGCAAGGCGGGTTCCTCCTCCGAATACTCCACGGAAGAGTTTTGAATACAAGGATAGTGTCCGACCCTGCAAAATAAGTTCCACATACCACCGCAGAGAGAATAATATTTCCACAAATCTAATCTGCCGACACGTTTTGGCAGCATGACATCACGCCATGGCCCGGTAATTATTTGAACCGTTTTTCTCTAACCAGCCCCGCACATAACGCGAGGCGGTTTCTTGACACGTCTTGTCAAAGCAGAGATCGTGTTCCCTTTATTACGGGATTCTCATTAATATGGACGTGGGTAACCCAACCGTGCCTAGGACTCCTAGATCTTAGGCAAGTCCCAAACGGCCACGAGGAGGACGCTTGATATTCACCCTCTTTATAAAGGGACAAGGTTTTTACCTTTTTCCCTCCCGTGCTCAATCGAATCCCTCCCCCGCCTCAAGTTCTAACACCCCAAATCCCAGGTCAGGTGCTTCAGACCTTCAATCATGTTCGGATCCAGCCTTCAAGGCCAGTGGATGTCTTCCTCCATCACGGAGGAGGACATCAAGAAGTTGAGGGAGGCTAGATATCTGACCGCTGAAATTTCGCATAGGCTGCCCGCCCGAGGGCAGGTCGTCCCTACTCCCGAACCCAACGAGGGCGTTGTGTTCGCCTCCCACTTCCTCCGAGGACTAGGCCTCGCTCTGGATCCCTTTGTCAGGGGTCTTATGTTCTATTACGGGCTGGATTTTCACGATCTGGCCCCGGATTCCCTTCTTCACATCTCGTCATTTATTGTCGTTTGTGAGGCCTTCCTCCGCATTACCCCTCACTTCGGCCTGTGGCTCAAGACCTTCGATGTGAAGCCGAAGATGGTCGAGGGGCAGTACGCAGCATGCGGAGGTGCTCTAATAAGCAAAATTGCTGACGCTCCATGGCCAAAGGGTTCCTTTCCAGAGGTGTCCGGATTGTGGCAACGGGAGTGGTTTTACGTCACAGCCCCCCGAAGTGCCAAGTGGGTAGCTGCCCCCACCTTCCGCTCAGGCCCTCCACCACAACTGATGTCATGGATCAGCAGGGGGCTGAGCTGGGGTGCAGCCAAGGACGTGCCAATACTGCAGAGCCGCATCCGAGATCTCTTCGAGGGAGATTTCAGTCTGGTTATGGTAATGCAAGTTATGCTGGTTCGTTGAGTCCATCCTTGCAAATGCCGGCCCCTCCGCATGTGGGAATTCAACCCGGAAGGACCGCGCACTATTCAGAATTTCCTCGGCATGACGCACGAGGAGATGTACAAATCGTTCTTCGGACCCCAAATAGAGTGTCCGGACACTACCGAGGATGTGGGCCTGAGCAGCAACCGCACCGCTGCCCAAGTAAGTAATCCCATGGCCGAACACACAGTCCTTTTATTTATCATGACATCATTCTGAAGAATCGCTCTTTGACCAGGACTGGATAACAAAGGCGAAAATGATCCGGTGTTCGGCCCCCCTTCCTGAAGGCTTGGACAATCCGGTGCTGGAAAAGATGCTTGAGACAGCACCTTGTCTAGTGCCCTCAAAGGAAGATGAAGGGGGGAATAAAGAGGGCGAAACCGGGCCTCCATCGCTACCTATTCCAACCGAGGGAATGAGCGCCTCCGCGAGGGAGAATAACCAAGGGGAAGAATCTGACATTCTCTCTCCCCGGGGAAGGAAGAGGACTACCTCTGAAGATCCGGAAACCAAGGTTTCCAAACGGGAGAAGAAATCTCTGCCAGAGGGTCCTGCCTCGGAGGGTGTTCTTGCCACACAATGTCCGCGTGGGGACCAGCCCTCTAACGAGCTGTAAGTAATCAAAAAGTACTTAATAGTGAAGATATCCTGCCTTACTTCTGAGGAAAATAACCAAAGCATTTATCTTGCAGTTCGGATCTTAGCCCTTCTTAGCAGAGCTCGTCTTCGGGGGATCTTCTTCCAGAGATGATAGAGAGCGAAACGCCTCCCCCTGCCACACCACCTCACGAGGCGAGCGACCTCGAGGTGTCATCGCGGAGGGTTTCTCCTGATCCGGCAAGGCCAGAAGGTAATCCTATGGCCACCCGAAGTCCCCAGTATCCGGCTCTTGAAGAGAGTAATCAAAAGAGTCCGGCACCATCTGGTATGCGGTCAGACGTACTGAGGGATCTGCTAGAGCGAGCGACTATCTCAAAAGAGCACCGTACGTTGATGAGTACGGTGATTGAAAGGATTTCGTCCGCCGAAAGTGGGTTGCATGAAGCCTTTATGAGTCTACTGACGGGTTTTGAGGTGCGTGAAATGATGTACATTTTTGAAAGTACCGCACATTTTTAGGTGTGCCCTGTGTAGATAGTAGCCCCTGAGACTCTGGTTGTCGTCAAGAATGGCGTCAAACATAGGATCATAGTCCCAGGTAATAACCAGACCGCCTTTATGTGCAGGTGGTTGAAGCTCCGGTGGCTAGCCGGACTGATGGGGTTGCCGAATTAAAGCGACAACTGGATGCGGCAGATGCCGACATCGTGCTTGTTAACAAGCGGCTTGACGAGGCACAGGGTAGGTGATTTTTCTGGTGAATGTCACAAAGTAAGACCAGCATGATGCAAGTATCTTTAATATGTTGTGACTGCAGATGGAGCTGCCACCGTGGAGACCCTTCGAGTGGAGCTTGCCCGAGCCAAGGAGCAAGCAAGGAGTAGTAATGCGGCCGCTTTAAAGGCGGCCGAAGAGTTAAGGGCCGAACAGGCCGCACATTGCAGGAGCAAAGAAAAAATTGCCAAGATGGCCGTGGAGTTAAAAGATGCTGCTGACCGTTATCGGCTTCTTGAACAAGAAAACTGGGTGAAGGCGACGGACCTAGAGAAGGCCCGGGTGGCTGCCAAGGAGGCCCGCTCCAAAATTAGAGCAACGAAGGAGGAGCTGAATCAAGCTGCGGATATCGTTTCTGGGAAGCCCTTCTTGTTGTGGACTAAGTTCGGAGATCCGAAATATGCTCCTCTGGACCGGCTATGGAGTTCTGCGGATGAGTACATGGATTTGTCTGTGAGTGCTGCGGATGCGACCGAGTACTTCAAGGATCAGAAAGGTCCTGAAGTGGAGAAGCTGTTTTGGTCACAGTTTCACGGTCCAGTCCATCCGCTGTTGCTGAATGAGCGATTGACCGGTTGGGCCGAGCTCCATAGATTATCCGGACTGGCCATGAGGTCCATTGTGGATCATTTGTCGCCAGGAGGGCCAAGGCCGAATAGCTACTTTAGCTTAGTGCAACAATTTCTTGGCGATGTGCCACGCATCAATGTTGTAAAGAGGTCGGCGTGCATAGAGGGCTCGCGGATGGACCTTGCCCGTGTCAAAACATACTGGGCGGAGATGGATGCCACCACTGTTGTGGCACAGGGTTCGGCCATAGGCCGAGTGGCTGCCGAGCACTACTTTGAAGAAGTTCTTGAAGGCGCTCGTTCGATAGAGGCTCAGTGCTCGAAGAATATTATGTTTGTGTGACATGTATTCCCATTGTAAAAATAATGTTTTATTGAATTTATCAAGGTTGTATTTATACTTTTGCCCAAAAGTGCTATGATGCCTCATGTGCGGCCGTTTATGTATATATGTATATAACCTGAGAGATTGCAGTCGTCGGCTTCAGCCCCCACGCATATAATGCGGGGGTGTTCGCAGAAGATGCATGTTCACACTTGATCCAACGTCTTGGTCCATTAAGGAGGTGATAGCACAGCGAACTAGGCAACCAGACTATAATGCTTTAACACTTTCACTTAGCCAGAGGAGTTTGACAGTGGGGCTACTATATAGCCCCTGGTGGCTCCACACTCATCCAAATTCGGGGTGCGTACATGCCTGGCCGGGAAACGGCCCTTCGTTAAAGCGGAGGAATCCCGAAGATTCCGCTAGGTCATCGAGTGGTTGACCAGTCTCACGCTATATCATGACAGTCAGTTTTCAGCTTTCTCTACTGAGGTGCTCGTCCGGATGAACCAGGGCACAATCATAGTAGTTCTCATGGTGCCGCCTTAGCCGATAGAGCGGAACGTAAGGCAGCAAAATACAGGAGCCGGGCAAACCCAACATTTGACCAAAGACATGATTCGGAGATGATGCATATAAGGCCAAACTCGCGACGCCGAACACTCCCTAAGGTATTCGGTCTTTATGGTGGAAACCGGGCTTAAGCAGTGCCCTTTGTAATAAGCCCCAGGTGTCCAGGTACGTGCAATATTTCGACGTTGCCACATGCCAATACGTCAGCATCCTTCTCAATTGTACTGAGAATCTGGGGGATATGTATCAACAAGAGACAGTAAAAAAGGTTTACGCAGGGTCTTAATCTAAAAAGAATCCTTGGAACAGGTCCCTGCTGCACGTCTGCGCCTGTGTCTCTGTTGTGCCGTATCCTGGACGGGTGTAGCACGATGGTCATCTGTAAAAGAGAGGAACTTAGTTGAAAAGTTGTCGTGCAAAAAGGTAGGTTATACTACAGAAACTATGTACAGTTCAAGATGAGTAAAGTTGAGCCTAATTGCCACTTGTTTGCGCGCGCCGAGCCCCTTGTATTGTAATAGGGGTATAGCCATCAAACCTGTACCAATTACATATAGCTTCGCTGGCCTCGTCTAACCGCGTCCGTGGTCTTAACAACCTGTCAGATGCTTTAGTTGGTGAGGCCGTTTAGTGTGCGGCTGCCAAGGCAGCCGCACGGTCTTCCGCGCGCAAGGAGCGCTCAATATTTCCATTTACTATAATGATGCCACGTGGACCGGGCATCTTAAGCATGAGAGAAGCGTAATGTGGTATTGCGTTAAAGCGAGCGAAAGCTTCACGTCCGAGTAGCGCTTGATCGCCACTTTGGAATGGAGCGATGTGGAAGGTCAACTTTTCATTGTGGAAGTTATCAGGAAAGCCGAATATAACCTCTAGTAGCAGGGAGCCCGTGCAATGGGCTTCTGGGCCTGGCATTACTCCTTCAAAGGTAGTATTTCTATGGCTAATTTTTGCTGGGTCTATCCCCATGTTGTGGACTGTGTCCTGATATATCAGGTTTAAACTGCTGCCGCCGTCCATCAGGACTCGTGTGAAGTGGTATCCGTCAATTATTGGGTCTAATACCAAGGCAGCCCATCCTGCATGCCAGATACTTGCTGAGTAATCCCATGGTCAAAGGTGATCGGTTGGGACGACCAGTGGCAGAACTCCGCGGTGATAGGCCCTGGGGCATGTGTCTCTGGGAGTGTCGCTCTGTTTCTCCCCTTTATTACGTGTAACACGTTGACTGTTTTGACTTCTGGTGGGAATTTCTTTTGTTCCCCGGTGCTTTTCTTGCGAGGCTCGTCCTCGTCTTCGCTTGGTGTATCCTGCCCCTTATGTTCGGCGTTGAGCTTGCCGGACTGCTTGAAGACCCAACATTCTCTATGGGTATGATTTGCAGGTTTATCAAGGGTGCTATGGATCTGACATATTTGGTCCAGAATTTTGTTTAGGCTGGACAGTTCATCTCTATTGCCTTTAGAGGGCAGCTTTTGCTGACCTGGCCGAGAGCTTCTGAATCCGGCGTTTACCGCCATGCTCTTCGGGCTGTCTTCTTTATTCCGGCGCTTGTTTTTGCTGCGTCGCGACTTCCCGTTTCCGTCCGTGACTTCGGATGTACTTGGGTCGATGGTGCTGCATCGGGCTAACCAGTTGTCCTCGCCCGCGCAAAAGCGGGTCATGAGGCTTGTTAAGGCTGCGATTGTTCTCGGCTTTTCTTGGCCGAGGTGTCTGGCGGGCCATTCGTCTCGAACGTTGTGCTTGAAAGCTGCTAAGGCTTCGGCGTCCGGACAGTCGACTATTTGGTTCTTTTTAGTGAGGAACCTGTTCCAAAGCTTTCGGGCTGACTCTCCGGGCTGTTGAGTTATGTGACTTAAATCGTCTGCATCCGGTGGTCAGACATAGGTCCCTTGAAAATTTGCCCGAAAGGCGTCTTCGAGCTCTTCCCAGCTTCCAATGGAGTTTTCGGGGAGGCTTTTAAGCCAGTGCCGAGCTGGCCCTTTGAGCTTGAGGGGTAAGTACTTGATGGCGTGGAGATCATCTCCTCGAGCCATGTGGATATGGAGGATGTAGTCCTCAATCCAGACCCCAGGGTCTGTCATTCCGTCGTACGCCTCTATGTTTACGGGTTTGAATCCCTCTGGAAATTCATGGTCCAGCACCTCATCGGTGAAACATAGGGGGTGTGCGGCACCCCTATATTTGGGTGTACCGTGGTGTCCGGATGTTTGTTGTGTTGCATTGCATGCTGGAGCGCGCTTGCGTGGCCCGTATATGGATCTGGTTGCGCCGTCCTTTTGATGCAAGCCCTCGTGTGGATCGCGTACTGGCTTATGTGCGGCGTCGTTTGCCGCTCTATGTTGGCCACGAGGTCATCTATCCGACCGGATGGCCATTTTATTTTTTAATTGCGGGGGATCTAAGGCCTACTCATCGAATTCAGGTAGCAATTTTCGCTTCGGGTAGCTCTTGGTGTGGCGATTACCGCCGTACTTCGCTGCAGTGTTGAGTACTTCACTCCATCTGATTCTGAGTGTGTCTTGTGCAGCCCTGAGCCTTTGCTTATGCTTTTTCAGACTCCTCGCAGTGGCAACAAGCCTTTGATGGGCATTCTATTGCTCTGGGTGCCTGTCCGGTGTGATGTCGTCCGGACTGTTATCTTTGACGGAGTCCGGTTGTTCGGTTTGATTCTCCGTGTTGCCGTGGTCAGGCGATTGTTCACCCTGCTCTATCGCTGGTACTATATGATCACTGTTTCTGCCGAGGCGGGATTTGGAGCGGCGCTTATGCCGCCGCTTTGACTGCTTCTCGAGGGAACAACCCTTTGCTGCGTCCTTCTATTCCTCGTCATCGTTTTCTTTGGGTGTGTCCACCATGTATACATCGTATGATGAAGTGGGCGTCCAGTGCCTTGTGGGCAGTGGTTCCTGTTCGTATCCTGCATCGTCGTCCATGTCGTCGATGTCTTCGGAGTCGAAGTCGAGCATGTCGGTCAAATCATTGACAGTTGCTACTAAGTGGGTGGTGGGTGGGCGGCGAATTTCTTCGTTATCCACATCCCAATCCTGCCGGACATAGTTCGGCCAGGAGTCTCCTGACAAGGAGAGAGACCTTAATGAGTTCAGTATGTCGCCGAAGGGCGAGTGCTGAAAAATATCCGCGGAGGTAAACTCCATGATCGGTGCCCGGTCGGATTCGATAGGCACGGGCGCAGGCGGTTCGGAGTCCGTCGCCGGGGAAGGATCCGGCAGCTTGGCATCACGGCTCTCGTGAAGGGTAAGGTCGATACTCGGCTTGATCGCCGCTGAGGATACGGCCTCCGTGGCGGTGTCTATCCACCCGTCCATCGATGGCGCAACTGGCTCCGAATTGAGGGTCGGAGCGGTTGCCGGTGCGGTTTCCTGAACACTGTCCGATGGTAGAGCTAAATCATGCTCATCATGACCGTGCGGCGCACTCGGTAGGGGCTCGAATCCGTTGAAGATCAACTTTCCGCGGATATAGGCCGTGTAGTTTAAGCTTCCAAACCTCACCTGGTGGCCAGGGGCGTAGCTCTCGATCTGCTCCAGATGGCCAAGCGAGTTGGCCCGCAGTGCGAAGCTGCTGAATACAAAGATCTGTCCGGGGAGAACAGTCTCACCCTGGACTGCATCGCTATCGATGATCGAAGGAGCCATCAAGCCTAACGGTGACGACACAGAGGAACTCTCAATGAAAGCACCAATGTCGGTGTCAAAACCGGCGGATCTCGGGTAGGGGGTCCCGAACTGTGCGTGTAAGGCGGATGGTAACAGGAGGCAGTGGACATGATGTTTGACCCAGGTTCGGGCCCTCTTGATGGAGGTAAAACCCTACATCCTGCTTGATTATTCTTGATAATATGAGTAGTACAAGAGTTGATCTACCACGAGATCGGAGAGGCTAAACCCTAGAAGCTAGCCTATGGTATGATTGTATGTTATCCTATGGACTAAAACCCTCCGGTTTATATAGACACCGGAGGGGGCTAGGGTTACACAAGGTCGATTACAAAGGAGGAGATATCCATATCCGTATTGCCTAGCTTGCCTTCCACGCCAAGTAGAGTCCCATCTGGACACGGGACGCAGTCTTCAATCTGGTATCTTCATAGTCCAACAGTCCGCCCAAAGGATATAGTCCGGATGTCCGAAGACCCCCTAATCCAGGACTCCCTCAATAATTCTTTCATACATGTCACTCTTGGTTCATTGCATATCCCGGTACACCGCCGGAGGCATTCATATAGAGTCATACCTTGTTCTAGTATGGAGTTGTAATCATTGAGTTGTAAATAAATAGAAGTGTGATGATCATCATTTAATAGAGCATTGTCCCAATAGAAAAAAAAAAGAGAAAGGCCAAAAAAAGAAGAAGGCCCAAAAAAATGAAAAGGTACAATGCTACTATCCTTTTTTTCCACACTTGTGCTTCAAAGTAGCACCATGATCTTCATGATAGAGAGTCTCTTGTTTTTTCACTTTCATATACTGGTGGGAATTTTTCATTATAGAACTTGGCTTGTATATTCCAACAATGGGACTCCTCAAGTGCCCTAGGTCTTCGTGAGCAAGCAAGTTGGATGCACACCAACTAGTTTCTTTTGTTGAGCTTTCATACATTTATAGCTCTAGTGCATCCTTTGCATGGAAATCCCTACTCCTTGCATTAACATCAATCGATGGGCATCTCCATAGCTCATTGATTAGCCTCGTTGAGGTGAGACTTTCTCCTTTTTTGTCTTCTCCACATAACCCCCATCATTATACTATATTCCACCCATAGTGCTAAATCCATGGCTCACGCTCATGTATTGCGTGAAGGTTTATAAAGTTTGAGATTACTAAAGTATGAAACAATTGCTTGGCTTGTCATCGGGGTTGTGCATGATGAGAGCATACTTGTGTCATGAAAATGGAGCATGACTAAGCTATATGATTTTGTAGGGATGAACTTTCTTTGGCCATGTTATTTTGAGAAGACATAATTGCTTAGTTAGTATGCTTGAAGTATTATTATTTCTATGTCAATATTAAACTTTTATCTTGAATCTTTCGGATCTGAATATTCATGCCACAATTAATAAGAATTACATTGAAATTATGCCTAGTAGCATTCCACATCAAAAATTCTGTTTTTATCATTTACCTACTCGAGGACGAGCAGGAATTAAGCTTGGGGATGCTTGATGCGTCTCCAACGTATCTATAATTTTTGATTGCTCCATGCTATATTATCTTCTGTTTTGGACATTATTGGGCTTTATTATTCACTTTTATATTATTTTTGGGACTAACCTATTAACCGGAGGCCCAGCCCAGAATTGTTGTTTTTTTGCCTATTTTAGAGTTTCGCAGAAAAAGAATATCAAACGGAGTCCAAACAGAATGAAACCTTCGGGAACGTGATTTTCGGAATGAACATGATCTAGGAGACTTGGACCCTACGTCAAGCAACCAACAGGGAAGCCACGAGGTAGGGGGCGCGCCTACCCCCCCAGGCGTGCCCTCCACCCTCATGGGCCCCCTGTTGCTCCACCGACGTACTCCTTCCTCCTATATGTACCTACGTACCCCCAAACGATCAAAAATAGAGCCAAAACCCTAATTCCACCGTCGTAACTTTCTGTATCCACGAGATCCCATCGTGGGGCCTGTTCCGGAGCCCCGCCGGAGGGGGCATCAATCACGGAGGGCTTCTACATCAACACCATAGCCTCTCCGATGATGTGTGAGTAGTTTACCTCAGACCTTCGGGTCCATAGTTATTAGCTAGATGGCTTCTTCTCTCTTTTTGGATCTCAATACAATGTTCTCCCCCTCTCTTGTGGAGATCTATTCGATGTAATCTTGTATTGCGGTGTGTTTGTTGAGACCGATGAATTGTGGGTTTATGATCAAGTTTATCTATGAACAATATTTGAATCTTCTCTAAATTCTTTTATGTATGATTGGTTATCTTTGCAAGTCTCTTCGAATTATCAGTTTGGTTTGGCCTACTAGATTGATATTTCTTGCAATGGGAGAAGTGCTTAGCTTTGGGTTCAATCTTGCGGTGTCTTTTCCCAGTGAGAGTAGGGGCAGCAAGGCACGTATTGTATTGTTGCCATCGAGGATAACAAGATGTTTTTTTATCATATTGCATGAATTTATCCCTCTACATCATGTCATCTTGCTTAAAGCGTTACTCTGTTCTTATGAACTTAATACTCTAGATGCATGCTGGATAGCGGTCGATGTGTGGAGTAATAGTAGTAGATGCAGGCAGGAGTCGGTCTACTTGTCTCGGACGTGATGCCTATATACATGATCATACCTAGATATTCTCATAACTATGCCCAATTCTGTCAATTGCTCAACAGTAATTTGTTCACCCACCGTAAAATACTTATGCTCTTGAGAGAAGCCACTAGTGAAACATATGGCCCCCAGGTCTATCTTCCATCATATTAATCTCTCAACACTTAGTTATTTTCATTGCCTTTTATTTTACTTTGCATCTTTATAATAAAAATACAAAAAATATTACCTTATCATATCTATCAGATGTCACTCTCGTAAGTGACCATGTAGGGATTGACAACCCCTTATCACGTTGGTTGCGAGGATTTATTTGTTTTGTGTAGGTGCGAGGGACTCGCGCGTAGCCTCCTACTGGATTGATACCTTGGTTCTCAAAAACTGAGGGAAATACTTACGCTACTTTGCTGCATCACCCTTTCCTCTTCAAGGGAAAACCAACGCAGTGCTTAAGAGGTAGCACTATGTAATCTAGATTATTGACTCTAGTGCAAGTGGGAGACTGAAGGAAATATGCCCTAGAGGCAATAATAAAGTTGTTATTTATATTTCCTTATATCATGATAAATGTTTATTATTCATGCTAGAATTGTATTAACCGGAAACTTAGTACATGTGTGAATACATTGACAAACAGAGTGTCCCTAGTATGTCTCTAGTAGACTAGCTCGTTAATCAATGATGGTTAAGTTTCCTAACCATAGACATGTGTTGTCATTTGATGAAAGGGATCACATCATTAGATAATGATGTGTTGGACAAGACCCATCCATTAGCTTAGCATAATGACCGTTTAGTTTTATTGCTATTGCTTTCTTCATGACTTATACATGTTCCTATGACTATGATATTATGCAACTCCCGAATACCAAAGGAACACCTTGTGTGTTATCAAACGTCACAACATAACTAGGTGATTATAAAGATGCTCTACATGTGTCTCCAATGGTGTTTGTTGAGTTGGCATAGATCAAGATTATGATTTGTCACTCCGTGTATCGGAGAGGTATCTCTGGGCCCTCTCGGTAATACACATCACTATAATCCTTGCAAGCAATGTGACTAATGAGTTAGTCACGGGATGATGCATTACGGAATGAGTAAAGAGACTTGCTGGTAACGAGATTGAACTAGGTACGGTGATACCGACGATCGAATCTCGGGCAAGTAACATACCCATGACAAAGGGAACAACGTATGCTGTTATGCGGTTTGGCCGATAAAGATCTTCGTAGAATATGTAGGAGCCAATATGAGCATCCAGGATCCGCTATTGGTTATTGACCGGAGATGTGTCTCGGTCATGTCTACATAGTTCTCAAACCCGTAGGGTCCGCACGCTTAACGTTCGATGATGATTTGTATTATGAGTTATGTGATTTGATGACCGGAGTTTGTTCAGTGTCCCAGATGAGATCACAGACATGACGAGGAGTCTCGAAAGGGTCGAGACATAAAGATTGATATATTGGACGATGTTATTCGGACACCGGATGAGTTCCGAGAGGTACCGGATAATTATCGGAGTACCGGAGGGTTATTGGAACCCTCCGGGGGAACTAATGGGCCTTCATGTGCCTTAGTGGGGGGAGAGAAGGGCCACAAGGGGCTGGCCGCGCGCCCCTCCTTGGGTCCGAATTGGACTAGGGGAAGGGGGCGGCGCCCCCCTTTCCTTCCCTTCCCCCTCTCCCTTCCTTCTTCCCCCTTCCTCCAGGTGGAATCCTACTAGGACTTGGAGTCCTAGTAGGACTCCCCTCTCTTGGCACGCCCTACAGGGGCCGGCCGGTCTCCCCCTCCCCTCCTTTATATACGGGGGCAGGGGGCACCCTAGAACACACAAGTTTCTTATAACCGTGTGTGATGCCCCCTCCACAGTTACACACCTTGGTCATATCATCGTAGTGCTTAGGCGAAGCCCTGCGCCGGTAACTTTGTCATCACTGTCGCCATGCCGTCATGCTGACGGAACTCTCCCTTGTCCTCAACTGGATCAAGAGATCGAGGGATGTCATCGAGCTAAACGTGTGCTAAACGTGGAGGTGCCGTACGTTGGGTGCTTGGATCGGTTGGATCGCGAAGACGTTCGACTACATCAACCGCGTTACTAAACGCTTCCGCTTTCGGTCTACAAGGGTACGTGGACACACTCTCCCCTCTCGTTGCTATGCATCTCCTAGATAGATCTTGCGTGATCGTAGGATTTTTTTTTGAAATATTGCGCTCCCCAACAGTAGACAGTTGAGAAGTGCTAAGGCCCCATGGGACCAGCGTACTAGAGCAACAACCATCACTGATGAAGAAATTCGTAGATTAGAAAGATCAAACATGCAAATACTCAAGCGAAGACGAACGAAGACCGGATCAAAATAGATCCACCAAAGACCAGCGCCGATCGAATCCCGTGAGATCCAACGGAGACACACCTCCACAGGCCCTCCGATGATGCTAGACGCACCATCGGGACGGGGATAGAACGTGGTAGACATTATTCCTGCTAGGAAACATTGTGCTTCCACACAACCGCAACCAAGACGTTGAACAAGAACGAGAACAGGACCCCTCCTCTTGGCCGGGGATCGAGATCCTCCGCACCTCCATGGCCCATGGCCATTGGAGATGGTGCGGACCGGTGGCGGCGCCGACGGGAGGAAAAGGGGGTTTTCTTGTCGCCATAAGGTTTTCTCAAGAAGGAGAAAGCACAAAGGGAGAATTAGACAACCCAAGGAGGGGGTTCGGATCCAACCATTATTCGACCTCCTCTCAAAAACATAATCTAGAAACCACACATAGTCTTTTATTCCAAAAACATGGGTCTGGCACAAATATGATGTGGCCCGGAATTTATAGATGGCTATGGACGAAGTTATAGTGTCATCTTGTATATCTCTTCCGTGTCGTCATGTGTCATCACGATGACTTTAAAGTCCTGTAATCTCCACTTGCAACTTCGACTTTACTCCTCTTATGCTTGTTGCCACCTGCATGCTTAATCACACTCTAGTGTGTCCCCCAATTATCCGATAGTTCATTGTTGAGTAAGACAAATATATTCGACCTAGGCAATATCATATTGTCACAAGTACTTGGATATTTTCTAGAAAAGAAAGTGGCCAATATTTTGAGTTGATGTGTGTGGGCTCAATGCATTGGTCCTTATGTTTCTGGAACTTGAGATGGCGTGGTCAGTAGGGCTCAGTTGTAATTTTAGTAGGATGTCCCCATCACATCCTGAGCTAAGAGGGGAAGCGTAACTCAGGGGAGGACTTTTGATTTCAAGGGACACCTATTTTCAACATCCATGTTGTTGATGTCTTAGAGATATGAACTATTCCATATCTAGGTTGTCCGCGAAATGTAATCCAGAAGATCCCATATATGTGACATGGGAAAAATGCAACACGGGCACATGCATTTCACGAACCCTCTCATCCGTCGACAAGCTTATTCGACATGAGCCTCATATTCCACATGAGCCTCACATTCTGAAGCGATAAAAGGCTCTCCCTTTCTTGGGAATGATGGCTATATGTTGTTGCCATGTCATTTAGAGCCATCACTTATAGTTACTCATATAGTAAGTTTGACTATTATACTATGACTTTTTCATTTGCTCTCTATCTCTCTCTCTCCACAATTATTGGAGTATATATTTAGGAGCACGTGCAGAGGTAGGCTCTTGCAAGAAAGCCCACTTTCTTTTTTTCCATGTCTCAGGGCTCATTCGGTTTGGAGGAAATTTAAACGTAGGAATTTGAAGTAGTATAGGAATTTGATAGGATGTCACTTGCCACCCTAAGGAATTGACTTGTCTCGTTCCTACGCGTAAAATGAGCTTTGACTGGATGTGTAGTTTCCTCCAAAAGCATAGTAAATGAATAGTATTCCTACGAAATTCCTTTACGCATTTCCTACAAACCGAATGCATATATAGGAAATTTTCCTCTCAAATCCTTGTTCCCATGTTTTTCCTATAAAAATCTTCCAAACCGAATGAGGCTTCACTCTTCCACACAGGAAAATGTGCCACGTAAGTGGTCTTTAAACCTTCTATTATACTTCCTCTTAGAGAATGTAAATATGAGTTTCACCCATGCATGGCCATGGATATGTACCATGAATCAATCTAGCTGATGGCCATGGACATGGATCATGAATCAATCTAGTTGGAAGAATCATGGAAAAACAATAGTAGCTAGATTGGGAAATAGAACTACAATGCACATCGCTAAAAAATGCTTGAGAAATTAACATAACTAATTAGCAACGGTTGAGTTTTAGGTGAAATGTTTTCTTTTGCGGGAAAAACTTCTAATCTATTCATCAATTGTCAAGGTAGTGCAAAGAAAACCAGAAGTAAAAATTACATCCAGATCTGTAGACCACCTAGCAACGATTACAAACACTGAAGCGAGTCGATGACATGCCGGCTTCATAGCCCCTCCATCACCGAAGTCGGGCAAACCTTGTTCTAGTAGACAGTTGGAAAGTCGTCGTGATAAGCCCCAGAGAACCAGCGCACCAGAATAGCAACCACCGCTGATAAAAGCTGACTCAAACAATTGAAAAACAAGCACAACCGACTAAGAAACCATTGAGTTTAATGTCAACTTGCCAAGTTTGGGGTGGACGATAAGGACGGGATATCCGATGATAAAAATATTTGTGATTTTGAAAAGAAAAATAAACAACTGAGTGAAAACTAAAGCAAACCAAACTGAAACAAAAATAAACAACGAAGAAAACACAATGAGCACTCCTAGAACAAACCAGACGCCCAAGTTGGGACGACCCATGACGACCATCTTCTCGACTATCTGCTCCAAGGAGATATCCACATGTCCTCTTCGGGAGCTCCTACGTGTTGCGACAAATTGCCGAGAAATCGCACGGGAGGAGCAGCTTGGCCGGCCCAGTTTAATGGTAGCACTATATCATGCGGTTGTCTCTACATTTTTCTTTTTAATTCTAAGTCGGGGTTTTATTCTAGTTTTAAAAAGAACACACAAATTATAGAACACTTTTTGAACGAACATGAATCTCTTAAAAAATCTTTGTGAACATCTTTTGTTATTCTTGAATATTTTGAAAATGCAAACACTTTTCAAAACTCAAACATTTTAATTTTTTATCCATATTTTTGAAAATATTTTGTGTCCATTTTTGTAGATTTCAAAAAACATGAATATACAGTTAAATTTTATGAATAATATTCAAAAGTGTGAACATATTTGAATTAAAATGATATTGTTTGAAAGACAAAAACAGAGGAAAAAATGTATTTGGCGATGCTAATTGACCGTCCCATCTGTGCTCGCTCACTCCCTCCTTCAGTTTTGTCGACAGTTATGAGGGGCTATATACCTCGCTTCTAGGTAAGTAAGGTGGATGATGCGCTCGCTGGATTCACCACTAAATGGTCTGGCCCAGAGCGGGAGGAGCGCTGCCTCTCTAGCTCGCTATTCCTTTTTTTCATTTTTGTTTACATCTCTTAATTGGGCAAATACTTTCTATAAATTTAGAAAAGGGTTTATTACGAGGTCAAAAAATGTTAATCAATGTATTTTTTGTCATTAAAAATATGTTTGCATATTTTGAAAAATGTTCGTATAACGAAGAAAAATGTTTGCATAATTTAAAATAAAATAAAATTTCCTGTCATTCAATAAAATATATATCACATTTAGAAAAAATGTGCCTGTGTTTCAAAAATGATCGTGACATTTGAAAAATGTAAAAATGTTTGCTTAATTCATTATATGACATTAAAAACAAACTTTACGTGTTTCAAGAATATTTTTGTGACATTTAGAAAAAAGTGTATATGGTGCTAAAAGATGTTTGTGCAGTTTAACAATATATTTCATGCCATTAAAGAATATTCAATGTGTATTGGAATTTTTTTATTATATATTTTTTCTACAAAAACATGTATTTGAAAAAAAATTAAATGTATATTTTATAAAATGTTTAACATGTATCAAAAAATGGTATGCATGTATAAGACAAATATACAACATGCGTTTTAAAAAGTAGACATTAGTAATAAAAAATACAAATACAAATAGGAAAAACCTAAAACTTGTGAAACGAAAAATAAATAAATAAAAGTAAAAAAGAAGAACAGAAGAAAAGGTGAAAAGCGATAAGAAAAAAGCAAAGATAAAGACCTGGCGTCAAAGGCAACTCCTACATAGGCCGGCCCACTAACCTCAAACCATGGGCGAGGTTGCCATATCTCTCGTTGTAGGCGAGAAATAGCCCTGCCAAAGAATTATCCCTCTTCTTAAAAAAGATCGACAATCATCCCAAGCTATCTCAAAAAAAAAAAAGACAATCATCCCAAGGAATGAGCGCTCCCGTGCCAGTAAGTCCTCCAAATCAAAGACCACTCTCACCTTTTCAGATTGTGACAATTGATGCACATGCAATACATCACTTGTGACAACTTGTAAGTTTTTTTAGATTCGTTTGTTTAAAATGTTTTATCTCTAAAACCGTTTGTTCAAATATCAAACCGTTTTCATCTTGGATTCCTCGCGTCAAAATCTTCAAAGTTAGATCATGTATATAGAGGTTTTGACGAACTTTTCTTTCACAAAAAAACCAGATGAAAAAACTGAACCGTGAGTATCATTTTTTCTTTTTTTGAAGAGCCATGACTCTGCCTCTCGCGGAAGCAAATTTATGCTTCAATGAGAAGTAAATCCGTACTTCTCGCGAAGTAAAAAAATACAATTTTTTTAGAGGCACGACCTTGCCTCTCGCAAAAGCAAATTCATGCCTCCATGAAAAGTAAATATGTGCCTGCGAAAGGAAAGAAAGTAAAACACGTTTTTTTTTCTTTTCCGAGAAGCACAACTATGTCTCTCGCAGAAACAAATCCGTGCCTCCATGGGAAGTAAATCCCTGCCTCTCATGAAAAAAACATGTTTTCCCCCTTTTGTGAGACGTATGATTGTGCCTTTCACGGAAGCAAATTTGTGCCCCCACGAAAACTAAATCCATACCTCTTGGAGAAGGAAAAACAAGATAACACATTTTTTCTTTTTTCACGAATGTGTCTCTCACGAAAGCAAATCAATGTCTTTAAGAGAAGTAAATCCGTGCCTCTCACGGTAAAAAAAATATGTTCTTTTTCTTTTCCAAAAGGCACATTTGTGCCTCTCACGGAAGCAAATTCATGCCTCCGTGAGAAATAAATTCGCGCATCTCGTGGAAGGGAAAAATACATATTTTTCTTTTAAGAGAGGCACGACTGCACCTCTCGCGTAAGCAAATTCGTGTCTCAATGAGAAGTAAATTCGTGCCTCTCGCCAAAGAAAAAAAATCTTATTTTCGCCGACTGTTCTATTCCAAAACTTAATAAAAACGGGGGTAGACCGAAAAGCCAACAAAAATCATCTAAAAGCTAAAACACATACATAAAAATAAAATAAAAATCGAAGAGAACGTCCAGAGCGCGATACGTAGCGGTGACTGAGAGCGGGCCAAGTGACTCGCTTCCAGCCCACCCAAAGTGACCCTTGCGAGGGCTCCTGAGGGAGTACTGAGGGAGTCCTGGATTAGGGGGTGTCCGGATAGCCGGACTATACCTTCGGCCAGACTCCTGACTATGAAGATACAAGATTGAAGACTTCGTCCGGTGTCCGGAAGGGACTTTTCTTGGCGTGGAAGGCAAGCTTGGCGATACGGATATGTAGATCTCCTACCATTGTAACCGACTCTGTGTAACCCTAGCCCTCTCCGGTGTCTATATAAACCGGAGAGTTTTAGTCCGTAGGACGAACAACAATCATACCATAGGCTAGCTTATAGGGTTTAGCCTCTCTGATCTCGTGGTAGATCTACTCTTGTACTACCCATATCATCAATATCAATCAAGCAGGACGTAGGGTTTTACCTCCATCAAGAGGGCCCGAACCTTGGTAAAACATCGTGTCCCCTGCCTCATGTTACCATCCGACCTAGACGCACAGTTCGGGACCCCCTACCCGAGATCCGTCGGTTTTGACACCGACATTGGTGCTTTCATTGAGAGTTCCTCTGTGTCGTCGCTTTTAGGCCCGATGGCTTCTCCGATCATCAACAGCGATGCGATCCAGGGTGAGACTTTTCTCCCCGGACAGATCTTCGTATTCGGCGGCTTTGCACCGCGGGCCAATTCGCTTGGTCATCTGGAGCAGACCGAAAACTACGCCCCTGGCCATCAGGTCAGATTTGGAAGTTTGAACTACACGACCGACATCCACGGAGACTTGATCTTCGACAGATTCGAGCCACAGCCGAGCGCGTGGCACTGTCACGATGGGCATGATTTAGCTCTACCGCCGAACAGTGCCCTGGCGGCCGCACCTGTGTCCGCTCCGACCCCTAGCTCGGAGCCGATCACACCAACCGGGGATGGGTGGTTAGACACCGCCTCGGGGGCTGCAATCTCTACGGCGATCGAGCCGAACACCAGCCCTATTCTCTGCGAAGCCCGTGACTCCAAGGAGCCGGACTCCTCTCCGAACTCCAAGCCCTCCGCGCCCTGAGCGATCGAACCCGATTGAGCGCCGATCATGGAGTTCACCGTCGCGGACATCTTTCAGCACTCGCCCTTCGGCGATATTCTGAATTCACTAAAGTCTCTCTCTTTGTCAGGAGAGCCCTGGCCGGACTATGGTCGACAAGGTTGGTATGTGGATGATGAAGAAATTCAAATCCCACCCTCCACCCACTTCGTAGCCACTGTCGATGATTTAACCGACATGCTCGACTTCGACTCCGAAGACATCGACGGTATGGACGCCGATGCAGGAGACGATCAAGAACCAGCGCCTACAGGGCACTGGAAAGCCACCTCGTCGTATGATTTATATGTGGTGGACACCCCAAAAGAGGGCAATGGCGATGGAACTGCGGAGGATGACCCGTCCAAGAAGCAGCCTAAGCGTCGGCGTCAGCGGCGCCGCTCTAAATCCCGCCAAAACAAAAACGGTGATTCCGGCACGGGGGATAATAACACCCCGGACAGTGCCGAAGACAACCACCTCCAGCAAGATTTAGCACAGGAGGATAGAGAAGCCAGCCCTCATGAGAGAGCGGCAGACAGAGAGGTCGAGGACGATAATTATATGCCTCCCTCCGAAGATGAGGCAAGCCTCGACGACGATGAATTTGTCGTGCCGGAGGATCCCGTCGAACAAGAGCGTTTCAAACGCAGGCTTATGGCCACGGCGAGCAGCCTCAAGAAAAAACAGCAACAGCTTAGAGCTGATCAAGATTTGCTAGCCGACAGGTGGACTGAAGTCCTTACGACCGAAGAGTATGAACTCGAACGCCCCTCCAAGAGCTACCCAAAGCGCATGTTGCTACCCCAATTAGAGGAGGAAGCACCTAAACCTACATCACCAGCGTATGAAGCGGCCGACCAGCCACCCCGTGGCCGTGACAAAGAGGCCTCTCGGCCCTCCACTCAAGTCGCACCCCGGCGCCGCTCAAAACTACCAAGGCATGGGAAAATGCGCCAGACCTGCGAGATATATTGGAGGATAAGGCAAGGCAAACAAGATCGATCTATGGATCACGTGGGCGCCCCACGGCACGAGACGGTACTTGTCACGCCGGATACAGTAAATTCGGCCAGGCCAAACACAGTGGACAAAGCTCGTTTGAGCTGCGTCATGATGTAGCCCAATACAGAGGCGCCGCACACCCACTATGCTTCACAGATGAAGTAATGGATCATCAAATCTCCGAGGGTTTCAAACCCGTGAACATCGAATCATACAATGGCACAACAGATCCTGCGGTATGGATCGAGGACTATCTCCTTCATATCCAAATGGCCCGCGGTGATGACCTACACGCCATCAAATACCTCCCACTCAAGCTTAAAGGACCAGTTCGGCATTGGCTCAACAGCTTGCTAGTAGAATCAATTGGTAGTTGGGAGGACCTGGAAGCCGCATTCCTCGACAATTTCCAGGGCACTTATGTGCGACCACCAGACGCCGATGACCTAAACCACATAATTCAGCAGCCAGAGGAATCGGCCAGACAATTCTGGACATGGTTCCTAACCAAGAAAAATCAAATCGTCGACTGTTCGGACGCAGAGGCCCTAGCAGCCTTCAAGCATAGCATCCGCGACGAGTGGCTTGCACGACACCTAGGACAGGAAAAGCCGAAATCTATGGCAGCCCTCACGACACTTATGACCCGCTTTTGCGCGGGAGAAGACAGCTGGCTAGCTCGCAGCAATAACATGACCAAGAGCCCTGATAATTCGGATACCAAGGACAGCAGTGGCAGGTCGCGTCGCAACAAGCAAAAGTGCCACATTAACGACGACAATACTGAGGATACGGCAGTTAATGCCGGATTCAAAGGCTCTAAACTCGGTCAGCGGAAAAAGCCATTCAAAAGAAACACTCTGGGCCCGTCCAGTTTGGACCGAATACTCGACCGCTCATGCCAGATACATGGCACCCCCGAAAAACTAGCCAATCACACCAACAGGGATTGTTGGGTGTTCAAGCAGGCAGGCAAGTTAAATGCCGAAAGCAGAGACAAGGGGCTGCATAGCGATGACGAGGAGGAGCCCCGGCCGCCGAACAACAGTGGGCAGAAAGGTTTTCCCCCACAAGTGCGAACGGTGAACATGATATACAAAAACCCACGTCCCCAAGAGGGAGCGGAAGCGTGTGCTAAGGGACGTATACGCGATGGAGCCAGTCGCCCCAAATTTCAACCCATGGTCTTCCTGCCCGATCACTTTTGATCGAAGGGACCACCCCACTAGCATCCGTCATGGCGGATTCGCCGCATTGGTTCTAGACCAAATTATTAACGGATTTCACCTCACTAGAGTCCTTATGGACGGCGGCAGCAGCCTGAACCTGCTTTATCAGGATACAGTGCGGAAAATGGGCATCGATCCCTCGAGGATTAAACCCACGAGAACGACCTTTAAAGGCGTCATACTAGGTGTAGAAGCCAATTGTACAGGCTCAGTTACACTTGAAGTGGTCGTCGGATCTCCGGATAATTTCCGAAGCGAGGAGTTAATCTTTGACATAGTCCCGTTCCGCAGTGGCTATCACGCATTGCTCGGGCGAACCGCATTTGCCAAGTTCAATGCGGTGCCGCACTACACATACCTCAAGCTCAAGATGCCAGGCCCTTGAGGCGTCATCACCGTCAATGGAAACACCGAACGCTCTCTCCGAACGGAGGAGCATACGGCGGCTATCGCAGCGGAAGTACAAAGCAGCCTCTCAAGGCAATTCTCCAGTCCGGCCATTAAACGTCTGGACACCATCAAGCGTGCCCGGAGTAACCTACAACAAGACCGCCTGGCACGTTCCGAGCAAGCGTAGCAATGCGACCCCAACCCCAGCCCTCGCGAACTTGCGAAACCAGTGTTGCGCGTACATAACTACGCTCTAGAAATACCATGGGCACAGGGGGAGGGGCACCATCACGGCACGCCCGACGCGGCTTAAACCGCACTAGGGGCTGCCGATTTCTTAATTTTCTCTTATTTTCAGGACTCCATTCTTCGAAAGGCTTGTCCGGCAGTACAATTGCCGCACAAACGATACAACCAGGGAAGCAGAAAGCTACGCCGCACTACGGAACTCTAAGGTGGTCTCTATAAGGAGCAGTATACCTGTTTCGCATAACATTCCGTAGCTCGCCCCTGGAAAGGACATATTTTCCCATCTTTTGCTTATCGCACTATTTGTATCGTTCTGCTTTGATTGCAGTTTTTTTAAATAAACAATGCATAACTTCCGTCTATTATTGCATTATCTTTTTTTACGAATATATGTTCATTAATGACATGTTGCACCTGTACACTTTGGTACGGCCAATACGCCAGGGGCTTAAGTACCCCACAACATGGTGTGAGAAGTCCGAACACTTTCACAAGTGCGGCACCCCGAACTTATAGCATTATATGCATCGGCTCCGAATCATGTTTTGGGTTAATAGTTGGGTTTGCCCGGCTCCTATGTTTTGGTACCTTATGTTCCGTCATATCGGCTAAGGTAGCACTAGGAGAACTACTGCGATTGTGCCCCAGTTGAGCTGGGCTAAGCACCTCAGTAGAGAAAGGTAAAACTGACCGTCATGATGAGGCAAGAGCTGGTCGCTGTTCGAGAGGTTTTCGAGTCCCTAAAGACTTATGTCGCTTAGAGCGAGGAGTCGGCTTTGTCCGGCCTAGGCGTGGATAGCGCCCCGAACTCGGTCTTCCGAACACTAGGGGCTTCACCGAAATTTAAAATTATAGAATTCTATGGCTAAGTGAGAGTGTTCAAGCACTATAGTCCGATTTCCTTGTTCGTTGTGTTGAGCGCCTCCCTCGAAGGACCCAAGAATGGAAAAAAGAGCGCTCATGTTTATCCCGAACACCCCAGCACTCGTGCCACGGGGGCAGAAGCCGACGACTCGCCATCTCTCAAATTTGATAAACGGCCGCACAAAAGGTAATATTTTAAATTCAAAAAGCATTCCTTAGCGCACATGAACAAGTTTTCAGCGCACAGGACAAAACGAGCGAGTTCACTGAAAAATTACATTCATGGAACATTCATCCGCCACAAGGCGGGCACCCTTCAGAACGCTCTCATAATACATCTCGGGCTTGCGATGCTCCTTGCCCGACGGTGGCCCGTCCTTCACAAGCTTCTCAGCATCCAGCTTGCCCCAGTGCACCTTCGCACGGGCAAGCGCCCTACGGGCACCCTTGATGCATATGGAGCGCTTGATGACTTCGAGCCTTGGATAGGCCTCTACCAGCAGCCTCACCAGCCTGAAGTAGCTCCCAGGCATGGCCTCTCCAGGCCACAGCCGGACTATGAGGCCCTTCATGGCCTGTTCGGCCACCTTATGGAGCTCGACCAGCTGTTTCAGCTGGTCGCTTAAGGGCACCGGGTGTTCGGCCTCAGCATACTGAGACCAGAACACCTTCTCCGTCGAGCTTCCCTCCTCGGCGTGGTAGAAGGCGGCGGCATCCGACACGCTACGGGGCAAGTCTGCGAATGCTCCTGGAGAGCTCCGGATTCGGGTAAGTAACAAGTAATTCACTTTTACGTGCTTGCTTTGCATAAAGAATGCCTTACCTGCCGCTATCTTTTTTATTGCCTCAACCTCCTGGAGGGCCTTCTGGGCTTCGGCCTTGGCAGACTTGGCATCTTCAATGGCCGCCGTGAGCTCAGACTCTCGCGTATTCGAGTCAAGCTCCAAACTCTCATGTTTTTTCATGAGATCCTGGAGCTCTTGCCGCACCTCGCCAACCTGCGTCTCATGCTTCTCCCGCTCGGTGCGCTCCGTGGCCGCCCTCTTTTCGGCCTCGGACAGCGCTTGCTTAAGGGTCGCCACCTCAGTTGTGGCCCCTACAATAGCCGCGTTAATCCTGTCACTTTTTGCAATTGCACCTTTCACATATTTCAGTAAGGTATTTCTTACCTTCCTTCTCCTCGAGCTGCTGCTTGGCTAGGCCAAGCTCTTGCTCGGACCGCTCGAGGTTCTGCTTCAGCGTATCCACCTCCGCAGTTAGTGCGGCGGAGGCCAGCAGTGAAGCCTGCATACGCGTATTGACTTGATTATGTTAGACTCCTGCGATTATTAGATCCTCTATTCGGCTTTTCTTTCCGAACGCCGAACAGAGCATCAGGGGCTACTATCTATGCGGTAATATTTTTACATATTCTTTACTTACCTCAAAGCCTATTAGAAGGCTGGCACAGGCTTCAGTCAGTCCACTCTTGACGGACCGAACCTTATGGATCACCACACTCATAACAGTGCGGTGCTCCTCGTCGATGGAGGCGCCGTTAAGCGTCTCCAGTAAATTGTCCGGTGCCTCCGGTTGGACGGAGGTCACCGGCTCGGTAGGCTTGCTCCTCTTGAAAGGAGGCTGCCTACCGGAGTCCAGAACCGTTGAAGGTTCCGGCGCGGTGTCCGGCTCAAGGCCGGACTTGGAGCCCTTGGGGGTTCTATCCCCTTTACGCCTGGAGTCCAGGAGGTTGCCTTGCAGCGCCTCCAGGACCACCTCCTCCTGGCTTGGAACCTGTTGGGACGCCACCTCGGCACCGTCCGTAGGGTGGGGGGAGGAAGCCGTCGGAAGCGAATTCACATCCGACGAGTCCAGGGAGCCGCTCGACGACTCGTCGAGCCCGGCCTTGGGCGGACTGCACAATCATGTTCGACGTAAGGAAAAGTTGTGCAATGTGGGAATACTATGAATCACTCTGGTATCCGGATACTTACGATTTCACCAGGGGCTTGGCCCTGTGCGGCCACTCCTCTTCGTCGTCGGCGGCGTTGGTGGAGTAGTCCAGAGGAGGGGTCTTCCCCCTCTTGGACCCTTCGGCCTCCCCGGTTGAGGCGGCCTTCCTTTTCTTCCCTCCCCCCGCTGGGGGGGGGGGAGAGGTCTCTTCTTCCTCCTCCTCGTCTTCATGGGAGGAGTGCGCCTTGGAGTCGTCGGATGGTGAATCTGACACCTCTTGGCGTCGGGCACTTTTTCGAGTCCCCGTGGCCTTCTTATTGGCCTTCTTCTCCGGCACCACATAGGGTGCCGGAACCAGCAGCTTCGCCAAGCGAGCGTCCGCTGGGCCATCGGGAAAAGGAGCCGGACAGTTGATCTGTCCGGACGTCTCCTGCCAATCCTGTCAAAGGTAAGGGAGCTTAAGATCCCGCATGGCGTCAAACTATGAAAAACTAATACCATGTAAAAGGTAAAAATAGCTTACCGCACGAGCGCGACGCTGCGTGCTGAATCCGCGATCCTCGGTAGTGGATGCCGGGGCCTCAGCGCCCTTGAAAAGCACCTTCCAGGCATCTTCGTACGTTGTGTCGAAGAGCCTTCTTAGAGTTCGGTGTTGTGCCGGGTCGAACTCCCACAGGTTGAAAGCCCGTTTTTGACACAGGAGGATCCGACGGATGAGCATAACCTGGACTACGTTGACAAGTTTGAGCTTCTTGTCCACCAGGGTTTGGACGCATGTTTGGAGTCCGGTCAGCTCTCCTTCTTTACCTCATGACAGGCCCGTCTCTTTCCAGGAGGTGAGCCGCGTAGGGGGTCCGGATCGGAACTCGGGGGCTGCGACCCATTCAGGATCGCGCGGCTCGGTGATGTAAAACCATCACGATTGCCACCCCTTTAGGGACTCCACGAAGGAGCCCTCGGGCCATAGGACGTTGGGCATCTTGCCCACCATGGCGCCTCCGCACTCCGCCCGAGTGCCGTGCACCACCTTCGGCTTGACATTGAAAGTCTTGAGCCATAGGCCAAAATGGGGGAGGATGCAGAAGAAAGCCTCGCACACGATGATAAATGCCGAGATATTAAGGACAAAGTTCGGGGTCAGATCGTGGAAATCCAAGCTATAGTAGAACATAAGCCCCCGGACAAATGGGTGGAGAGGGAAGCCCAGTCAGCGGAGGAAATGGGGGAGGAACACCACCCTCTCATGGGGCCTAGGGGTGGGGATGAGCTGCCCGACCGGTGCGCAATGGCGTTAGACAAGTATCCGGCCTTCCTTAGTTTTTTGATGTGTCCCTCCGTGACGGAGGAGACCATCCACTTGCCTCCCGCTCCGGACATGGCTGGAGAAGGTTGAGGTGGGTGTGCGGACTTGGGCG
This sequence comes from Triticum dicoccoides, assembly GCF_002162155.2. Classification (NCBI taxonomy): domain Eukaryota; kingdom Viridiplantae; phylum Streptophyta; class Magnoliopsida; order Poales; family Poaceae; genus Triticum; species Triticum dicoccoides. The sequence continues at coordinate 97,240,537 of NC_041384.1, forward strand.
CTGAAGCTCGAGTGCGCGGAAATGGATAGGCAAAGGAGGAAGAAGACGTGGATGAAAAGGTGGATCCTTATCCCCTTATATGGGCAGACGCGACTATGCGCCCCCACCAGCCTGGTAAAACTCGCTTATCTCCCAAGCGCCGCAGTCAATGGCGCGATTGGGTTACCCACACCCGTATTGATGAGAATCCCGGAATAAGGGAACACGATCTTTGCTTTAACAAGACGTGCCAAGGAAACCGCCTCGCTAAACGCGCTAAGGTTGGACAGTAAGACGATTCGAATAAAGACTTGGCCGTGGTGTGATGTCACGCTACGGAATACGTCAGCATATTAGATTTGTGTAAATATTATTCTCTCTATGGCAATATGTGAAAACTTATTTTGCAGAGCCGGACACTACCTTTGTGTTCAAAATCTTCTATGAAGTACTTGGAGGAGGAACCCGCCTTGCAATGCCGAAGACAATCTGCGCGCCGGACTCGTCGTCATTGAAGCCTGGTTCAGGGGCTACTGAGGGAGTCCTGGATTAGGGGGTGTCTGGATAGCCGGACTATACCTTCGACCGGACTCCTGGACTATGAAGATACAAGATTGAAGACTTCGTCTCGTATCCGGAAGGGACTTTCCTTGGCGTGGAAGGCAAGCTTGGCGATACGGATATGTAGATCTCCTACCATTGTAACCAACTCTGTGTAACCCTAGCCCTCTCCGGTGTCTATATAAACCGGAGAGTTTTAGTCCGTAGGACGAACAACAATCATACCATAGGCTAGCTTCTAGGGTTTATCCTCTTGATCTCGTGGTAGATCTACTCTTGTACTACCCATATCATCAATATCAATCAAGCAGGACGTAGGGTTTTACCTCCATTAAGAGGGCCCGAACCTGGGTAAGACATCGTGTCCCCTGCCTCCTGTTACCATCCGACCTAGAGGCACAGTTCGGGACCCCCTACCCGAGATCCGCCGGTTTTGACACCGACAAGTACTCACTCATTTGTTGCTCTCAGAAGTCCTATATGCCGCTCTCTGCAGTAGTTTGTTGGCCACACGCACCACAGATCTCCGACTGGGCCAGCCCATGAACCTGGATAGGGGGGTAGCTCTCCACAAAAACTAGCGGCCCCAAGATATACTGTAACACAATTTTTTTAAGATATGAGTGTCTTATGAAATACAAACAAGTTTCGAATTTTTGAACAATTTTATAGAAAACTCAAGTTTTCTGAAATAACATTTTAAAAAAATCATGAAATTTTTGGAAATGCAAATTTTTTGTAATACTCCCCAAAGCATTCTAAATTGTGTCCAATTTTAGAACTCATTTTTTTGTAAAATTAGGAACATCTTTTAAACTCCTGAACAAAATTTGAAAAACAATAACATTTTGTAAATTTGCAAACAACTATTGAAATGGGAACACTGTTCGAAACTCCCCAAAATATTTGAAAACAGAAACATTTTGTTTTGAAATTTCAAACAATTTTTAAAAACTTGATTTTTTAAACTCCTGAACAAAAAATTGAAAACACAAACATTTTTTGGAATTTGCAAACTATTTTCTAAATGAAAACATGTTTTTGGTATCCCTTATAATTTTTGAGAAGTTGCCTAATTTTTGAACAAAAGCGTGAAAAGAAACAGAAAAAAGGAAAAATAAGAAGGGAGAAGTAAAAGAAAAACCATAAGAAACCAATAAACCAGTAAAAATGGTTCTGGAACCTTCTAGACGGTTTCCAAACAGGTAAAAACCAGGGCTGGAACCTTCCAGAAGGTTCCCAAACCAATTTTTTTGATGGTTGGATACACTTTAATTTATTCAAAATGTTATCCGGGATACAGATGATGTTTGGCTTCTCAGTCAACCAACACATGCCTACCAAAGTTCAAAGAAGTGGGCGCTTTAGCTAAAGAATGAGCCTCAACATTAAAGTCTCGCTTCTCATGCAGAATCTCGGCCGAGACAAATTCCTGCATCCTCTTCTTCACCTCGAAATGATTGTCTTTGACGCTCCCAAATTCATTTTACCTTGACAGTCCGTGGCCACTACAATCTTTTGGCAATGCAGATCCTTTGTCAACGCCATTGCTTCGTTGCTAGCAATAGCTTCCAGACTCTCTCTCAGGTAAGCCAACTATACTCCCACTTAATTCGATGTACTCGTTAGCTAGTATGTAAAATGGGCAGGCCTACTTCGATTACTAGCTTGACCGGTGTGTGCGATAGCACGACTACTTGACGCGCCCCTAAAGAAAAGGACTACTTGATGCATAATGCAAAATCACTAATTGAGGAGTATTTTTTCAAAAGATTATTTTCACCTCTTCAGGCTGTGACAAGTGGTGCGCTGCGCGCTGTTGTGTGCCAATTGTCGCAACCAGGGAGTTTTTTTTTCTTATATCCGTTTATTCAAAATGTTTTATCTCTTAAACCGTTCGTCCAAATTTTGAACAGTTGCACAGTTGGATTTCTCACGTCGAGATCTTCAAGACTAGATCCCATGTTAAAAAACTTAGCAGTTGGAAAGGTAAACTGTTGTCTCTGGGTGAAAGGTTGGTTCTCATAAATTCAATACTAAGTAATATGATACTATATATGATTTCCTTCTTTCAGTTGCCGAAAGGTGTTTTACATAGATTGGATTATTTCTGATCAAGATTCTTTTTCAAGGAGATAGCGAGAGAAAGAAATATCAACTGGCTAAAATGGAGCGTGGTTTGCTGTCCCAAAGACCAAGGCGGGTTGGGCATCATGACCTTGAGGTTAAGAAAAGGGGCTACTCGGTAAATGGTTGTTTAAATTACTGACGAAAGATGGTGTATGGCAAACCCTTCTAAGAAGGAAATATGTGGGTTCCAAGGCGGTATCCCAAGAATACTGAAATCCCGAGGATTCTCACTTTTGGTCGGGTCTAATGGCGACGAAGAAATATTTCTTCTGCTATGGATCCTTCTCGATCAAGGACGGCTCAGAAATTAGATTCTGGGAGGACAAGTGGTTAGGAAATGCCACACTCCGGGAACAATATCCAGCTCTATACAACATTGTGTGATACTATCGCCACGATAATGGAATCATTTCCACAAAATGTGACGTTCAGAAGAGATTTAATTGGACCCAGACTCCAATCGTGGAACATGTTGCACCAACGGTTGTCCATAGTGCAATTGTCACATGAGTCTAATGTATTCTGATGTAACCTTCATGGGAATGAACAATTTTCAATGGAGTCCATGTATAAAGCGTTAATCCAGTTCGATGTGCCAGTTGATAATAACAAGAGATCTGGAAGATGAAAATACCTTTTAAGAATAAAATCTTTGCATGTATCTTCGTGGCGGAGTCATTCTTATTAAAGACAACCTTATTAAGAGAAATTGGCATGAAAGTCTGCAGTATGTTTTTGTCATCACTAGTCAATGTGTGCGTTAATTTGTAAGTATATTAAGTGCATGCGGATATTAAGTAGGATGTTATTTACGTGTTATTATGTGATTAGCACTATATTTGGCCTAAAATTAACTGCACGCTAAACGTGTTGAGCACTCGACATTGAAGCAGTCTAGGTCGTTAGATTGACATGATTTGATGGCCGAGATTAATTAGATATGCCCATTTGGGTCTTTTTATATTGCTATGGATGATGAGACAATAAAACATTTATTCTTCCAATACATATTGGCTCGTTCTATATGGTCATAGTTTTGGGACAATTGGTTTTATACCCTTAGTTGTGTCCCCCTCGTCAGGATTGGCCCTGGTTTCTGAAAACATGTGGTCTTGCCCAACCCACTTTGGCGTCTTGTGCTTTTGCCTTTTGACCGTTTGACCATCACTTTAAAAACTTCATAATTAATTCATACTAAATCATAAAAATGCAAATAAGATACCAAAATATTCGAAAAAACATCACATGTATGTCAATGTCAGTTACACTCATGACAAAACTGTTGTTAAATGCCCATTCGAGTTTTAGCTCTTAATATACCACCATGAATAATAAAATCTAAAAAATCAAAAATTTCCAAGAAAAATTTGGTGGCAAAGAATGACAAATGTTTTAAGTGCTTGCCAAGTTTAATCAGGGAATGAAATTCGTGGAAGTCGTGGCAAAAAAACAATCATCACTCGAAAATAGATTGTTCTTTTTTTGCCACGACTTCCACGAACGTCATTCTCTGATGAAACTTGGCAAGCACTTAAAACATTTTTTATTCTTTTCCACCAACTTTTTTTTGGAATTTTTAAAAATTTCTTAGATTTTACTGTTCATGGTGGTATGATAAGAGCTAAAACTCAGATGGGCAGTCACCAACACTTTTTTCATGAAAGCAAGTGACATTGACATACATGTGATGTTTCTCCGAACATTTTGGTGTATTATTTGCATTTTACTGATTTAGTATGAATTAGTTATGAAGTTTTCAAAGTGACGGTCAAACGGTCAAAGGGCAAAAGCACAAGACGCTGAAGTGGGTTGGGCGAGACCACGTGTTTTCAGAAACTAGGGGCAATTCTCACAAGTGGGACACAACTAAGGGTATAAAACCAATTATCCCAATAGTTTTTGGCTTGTTTCCTCCTTGTAGTGTTGCTAACGTATTTTACATGAAATTGATCACAGGTTTAGAACTCTTCTTGGGATGGAAGCGTTTGCCGTTATTTGGTCGCTTTGGCTATATAGAAATGATAAGGTTTTTAATGGTAAAAGTACTTCTCTGACGCAGGTTATCTATAGATGGGACTCTTTGTTTATGGTTCTAACTACAACGCATGGAGAATCGAGTCCTATTTACGGAGGTGTGTACACGATTGGAGGGTGCGGCGAGGGATATACATAGGTGGCAGCATGATCTTAGGATTGCCCCCCCTCTCCGCTTTAGGCGTTATACGGATCTTTTTGTATTTCGCCTTTTTTATTTTTCTTTTGTGTGAGAGAACCTTATTTAGCTATGTGCATCTTAATTATGTAGAGGCCGGTTGTAATGCTTAAATCTTTTAAGTAATAAAGCGTCCCTTTTCAAAAAAATATTGAAAGATTTTGATGACCATGTTTTTTGCACGAAAAAAACGGATGGAAAAACCACATGGGGGCACGTTTTTTTTCCTTTCGGAAAGCCGTTTCCGAGAGGCACAACTGTGTCTCTCACGAAAGAAAAAAAGACGTTTTTTCGCTTCCAAGAGGCACGGTCGTGTCTCCCCCGGAAGCAAGAAAAACATGTTTTTTTCGTTTTCGTGAGGCACGGCTGTGCATCCTGCGAAAGCAGAACTGTGCCACTCACGAAAGCAAAAAAAAAGTATTTTTTTGTTTTCAAGAGGCATAACCTTGCCTCTCATGAAAGAAAAAAACACATTTTTTCAAAAAGTTAAGAAAGCCCAGCGAAAACCGAAAAAGCCAAAAAAAACCAGAAAAAGACAATCTAAAAAGTCAAAAACCCGTGCGGAAAAATAAAAATAATCCAAAGGGAGCGCCCAGAGCGTGACACGTGCTGCGGCTGGGAGCATGCCAAATGACACGGTCTCAGGCCATCCCAAGTGACCCTTGGGCCGGCTCCTGAACGAACGCTCCTCAGTTAGTTGCTCCCTGCATAATGTGTCAAATAGGAAAATCCCTCCCGAGCATCCATTACGAATTTCCCTTCTCTTCATAATTTCTCACCATAAATTTCACCGTGGGCTTCCTACGCTTTTTACTTATGGGCTTTCCATGTCTATAAGTGTTTTAAGTGCCAAAAACATTTTTCTGAATAATACATTTTTTGATAAATTAATGGGACATTTGCACATTGTATGATTTTTTTATATAAACTTCCATGAAGATATTTTTTAAAGGACATGAACACATTTTTAGAAGGTATGAACATTTTTTCGAAATTGATAACATTTTTTATATACACGGTGAATGTATTTAATTTTCTAACCAATATAATGTTTGAAATTGTACATATAGAATATTTCAAAATACAATGAAAATGTAAAAGAAGACAACTAACTAACGAACGAAGGGGCGTGCTACGGGCCAACCCAATAGTGTGTCTCTTGCAGCAAGCCGACGCTCTCCTCGGGGCAAGTGAGGTATAGGAGAGCAACTAATTAATGGGTACCTCTTGAGGACTCACATAAGGGTCATTTTTTGGCCAGGGAGCGTGCCCTCGTGATATCTTTTTTACATGTTTTTTATTTTTAAATTGTTTTCTCAGGCTTTTGGTTTTGCTTGGTTTTAATTCGATTTTGGCTGTTTTTTTTGGGTAAGCAGTGATTTTTATGAGAAGTACAACCCATGCTTCTGCAAGGAGCACAACTGTTCTAGAAGCACATTCTATGTTGTCACAAGAAGCACAATATGTTTTCACACGAAGCACAGTGGTTCTGGAAGCACAACCTATGTTTTGACGAGAAGCATAGCCGACACCCATGCTTCTCCGGAAAAGGAAAAGCATAGCTTGTGCTTCCGCGAGAAGCGCAAATCCTCCATTTTTTTCGGTTTGCGGGTTTTTGTGTTGTTGGAATTTTTTTGTTTGGATTTTGGGTTTTTTCCAATCCTCCAATTTTCGTTAATTTTTGGAAAAGTTTATCGAAACCTATTAACATGAACTCTAGTTTTAAGGATCTCGACACGAGAAATCTAAGGATGAAAATGATTCATGATTAGACGCACGCTTAAGAGATAAACCACTTTAGAAAAAATGAATCTAAAAAAAACTTTAAGATCACGGAAAGTGATGCACATACAGTGTGTCGTTCTAGAGTGATATTTACAATCCTCGCAAAAAAGACTGATATTTACAAAGGACACATTTTAATTAAATGATCTCGGAGGTATAGCCCGGCTCCGCCCCGAGGGTCTCATTTTTTTAGCGATGGCTGAGGGTCATTTTCTCTTCATAATTTCTCACCCTGAATTTCACGGTGTGCCTCCCTTGATTTCACTTGTGGGCGACGTCAATGTTTGGATTGATCCTACGATCTCACCTAAAGGGCTGATCCTATACTAGTCTCCCCCTCGTTCATGATCCCATTTGCAGTCCCCGGCGCGCTTCCTTTTGCTCGTGAGTTCATCACGCAGACATCAGCCGCCGGCACAATCATCATCACTCGCCGGGTACCGGCGCCCTTTTGCTCGTGAGCTCAGGTTTTCCCGAAGTGACATCGATGGATGGACGGCCGAGGACGCAAAAGAGAGAGAGAGAATGAACTGGGACTGCTGTTCTCGGGTAGGAGTAGCTCCGGTGCGGCTCGCTGGGTATCGCGGCTTTTTCCGGCATAGCGGGCAGGGGATTAGAGTCTTATACCTCTAGATTTGTCGATCCTGAGCTCATCCCATGCAGCCTCGAAGAGGAGATGGTCGTCCGGCTTGCACTCCGCCGCTTTTGGGAGGAGCCGCCCGACAACAGCGCTCGAACTCCTTTCGTCGGAAATCCATTGTGTCCACCCAAATGGTGCATGAATCCGGCGCTAGGTGTGTCATCACTGCCTCACCGGAGGCGGTGCGGTCTGTCTGACATCCAAACACGGCGACGGATGCACAACCCGTTTGTTGGCGCGCCGAGGCGATAGAACAAACATGGTTGTCGTCCGACGCAAACAGCGGGCGTGAGATGGACATTGGCGAGGCGGAGTCGCATTCTCCGGCACCCCGTATAGTGCACTAGTCTGGGCACCGCAACCGCGTCGTGGTGGATGTCGTCTGCTTGTCTCAGAACGGATCCATCATCGATCTGACGTCCGCTGCACCGTCCATATTCCGGGCTCCGATGAGGAAGGGTAGGGCATGGGAGACGGCAGCACCTTGAATCCCGTCAGCCGGCTCGTGTCCCATGCCTTACTCTACCTTGCAGGCAACTGGACTGACACTCTGGGGAGCGTAGCTGGTCGCCGGGCATGGCCATGGTGAAGCCGGACGAGCTCCCCTTAGAATAGTTTTTACATTGCATGTAATAGTATGGATTTGAATTTCAAATATGAGGTATCCAGTTGTTGAATGGATTATTTAAGGCGTGACCCGTGACATGTTCACGGATGTTTGAGAGGTCGCATTTGTCAAGTCCGGCGATAGATGCTCTAAGTGCAGCCGATGACCTTGTCTACTTTTCAGTTACATAAAGACACAAACTACTGCAGTCTATGTACAGCCGATGATCACTAGCCGGTGCACAAAATGGCACAAGATTCAGTAAACACAATGTATTGCTTGATTTCTTCTCATTCAGTAAGACACAAGGTTCACAAATATACAAGACACAAGATTCAGTGCACATCGAGAGAAGAGAATCATCAACATTCTGAAACGTGACGCCCATTCAGTAAACTCAGCGGGATTACAAACGACTGTTCTGTTTCTTGCCTCACGCCGTTTTGCTTGGAAGACCTGGTGAGGGAGTCCTGGATTAGAAGGTGTCCGGATGGCCGGACTATACCTTCGACCGGACTCCTGGACTATGAAGATACAAGATTGAAGACTTTGTCCTGTGTCCGGAAGGGACTTTCCTTCGCGTGGAAGGCAAGCTTGGCGATACGGATATGTAGGTCTCCTACCATTGTAACCGACTCTATGTAATCCTAACCCTCTCAGGTGTCTATATAAACCGGGGAGTTTTAGTCCGTAGGACGAATAACAATCATATCATAGGCTAGCTTCTAGGGTTTAGCCTCTCTGATCTCGTGGTAGATCTACTTTTGTACTACCCATATCATCAATATTAATCAAGCAGGACGTAGGGTTTTACCTCCATTAAGAGGGCCCGAACCTGGGTAAAACATCGTGCCCCCTGCCTCCTGTTACCATCCTACCTAGACGCACAGTTCGGGACCCCCTACTCGAGATCCGCCGGTTTTGACACCGACATTGGTGCTTTCATTGAGAGTTTCTCTGTGCCGTCGCCATCAGGAAGGATGCCTCATCCCGTCTTTAAAGACGGCACCGTTGCTAAGGGAGCTTTGGCTATCGGCCAAACTCTCCAGCTAGGCGGTTTCCTTATGACCGTCTGTTCGGCTGTGACGCCCGAGTAATTATGCTACAATAATCTCACGTTGATGGTGCCACGTCATCCTTGTCACTGTAGTTAACCACGGGTTAATTCAAAACTGTCTCGAAATTCTAATTCAAATTTATGATCGGGGTTGACTTACGATAGCAATAAATTTTAGCAATAAAAGTTTTCAAAAATTAAAACTAAAATGTTCAGGGGTTGCCAAATATTGCATCGGTAATTATGGTGGAGTACACACCTTTTATAAAAGGTCTAAGTTATTAAAATGAATTAAAACAGAAAAGGAAAAATAAGAAAAGAAAACAAACAAAATAAATAAGGGGAGGGGAAAACCCCCTGGCCAACTGGGCCAAACGACCCATCCGGCCAGCCCACCGGCCCATCC
>NC_041384.1:97250587-97258200 GCF_002162155.2 Triticum dicoccoides
CCCTCCCCTCTCCTTCCCACGACCCCGCGGCGCTCCCGCCGCTGCCCGCCGCTCCTCCCTCGCCGGACCTCCTCCACGGAGCCCCTCCTCGCAGCCATCGCCCGGCGCTGCCTCGCCATCGCCCCCGATCCTTCCCCTCCGACCACGTCGCCTGCGTCGCCATTACCCTACCGCGTGCGCCCCCGACGCCCCAGCGCGCCGCGGTGCGCTCGCCCGACGCGCCCCGCCGCACCGGTTGCTGTCGCCGGAAACGGCCGGCCGACGAGCCCCGCCGTGGCCGTCGGTGCGCTCCAGCGCCCGCACACCCGCGCCCATTCGGGCTGGCGCTCACGCGCCCGTTTACCCGCCCCGTTTGGCCCCTGTGCCACTGAACGCCGGGGGCCACACCCTGGAAGAATTAGAATAAAAAAATGTATATTAATTAATTAATTAGATAATTAATTAACTTAATTGACCAGGTTTAATTAATCAAATCAAACATTAGTTAACCTGATTAACTAATTAAACTAATTAATAGGTTAATTAGGATAATGTGCCAATGACATGGGGGTCCCACCCTAGAACGTTAAAAAAATATAATAATAAATAATAAAAATAAAAATGCTAATTAATTAATTAATTAACTAAGTTGATTAACTTAATTAATCATGTTTAATTAACCTAATTAATCTGTTAATTAAACTAACTAGGTTAATTAGTTAACAGTCACTGACTAACGGGACCCACCTGTCAGGTTGACCAAGTCAACTCTGTTGACTGCTGACGTCAGCATGACATCATGCTGACGTCATAAATCCATTTTCCGAATTAATTAAATAATTAATTAAATTTTAGAAATTAATAAAATCTTTAGTAAATCATATCTTTTAATCCATAACTCAGATTAAAATATTTTCAACAGAAAGTTGCTCAGAACGACGAGACGAACCCGGATACGCAGTCCGTTCGTCCGCCACACACCCCTAACCTATCGAACCCGCAACTTTCCCCCTCCGGCTCCTCTGCCCGAAAACACGAAACACCGGGGATATTTTCCCGGATGTTCCCCCCCTTAACCGGCATCACCTCATACCACGTTAGGTCGCGCCTAGCATCGTTACTTGTCATGTCATGCATCGATATGCATCTATGTACATGTTATTCATTGTTTCTTCCCCCTATTCCCTCCGGTAGACTACGAGACCGACGCTGCTGCTGCCCAGTTCGACTACGGAGTTGACGACCCCTCTCTCTTGCCAGAGCAACCAGGCAAGCCCCCCCTTGATCACCAGATATCGCCTATTCTACTCTATACTGCTTGCATTAGAGTAGTGTAGCATGTTACTGCTTTCCGTTATACCTATCCTGATGCATAGCCTGTCCTTGTTACTACTGTTGTTACCTTTACCTGCAATCCTATATGCTTAGTATAGGATGCTAGTATTTTCATCTGTGTCCCTACATTCTTGTCCGTCTGCCGTGCTATACTATCGGGCCGTGATCACTCGGGAGGTGATCACGGGTATATCCTATATACTTTATACATGATACATGTGGAGACTAAAGTCGGGTCAGCTCGAAGAGTACCCGCGAGTGATTCACGGATTGGGGGCTGAAAGGACCTTTGTCCCGACGGCCCTCTGTGTGGATCTTTGTGGCGGAGCGACAGGGCAGGTTGAGACCGCCTAGGAGAGAGGTGGGCCTGGCCCTGTTCGGCGTTCGCGGATACTTAACACGCTTAACGAGATCTTGGTATTTGATCTGAGTTGGTTACGAGCCTATACACACTAACCATCTACGCGGGAGTAGTTATGGGTATCCGGACGTCGTGGTATCAGCCGAAGCACTTCAGACGTCAGCGACGGAGCGGCGCGCGCCGGATTGGACTGGAACGCCTGCTAGGCTAGGTCTGCTTCCGGCCGCCCTCGCAACGTGCAGGTGTGCTATGGGCGATGGGCCCAGACCCCTGTGCGCTTAGGTTTAGACCGGCGTGCTGGCCTCTCTGTTTTGCCTAGGTGGGGCTGCGACGTGTTGATCTTCCGCGGCCGGGCATGACCCAGGAAAGTGTGTCCGGCCAAATGGGATCAAGCGTGCTGGGTAAGTTGGTGCACCCCTGCAGGGAAGTTAATCTATTCGAATAGCCGTGATATTCGGTAACAGGACGACTTGGAGTTGTACCTTGACCTTATGACAACTAGAACCGGATACTTAATAAAACACACCCTTCCAAGTTCCACAGACAACCCGGTGATCGCTTTTCCACAGGGCGACGAGGGGAGGATCGCCGGGTAGGATATGCTATGCGATGCTACTTGGAGTTGCTACTTGGAGATGCTACTTGGAGGACTTCAACCTACCCTCTTCTGCCTGTTGCAAGACGAAGGTGACCAGAAGCGTAGTCTTCGATAAGACTAGCTATCCCCCTCTTATTCTGGCATTCTGCAGTTCAGTCCACTGATATGGCCCTTTACACATATACCCATACATATGTAGTGTAGCTCCTTGCTTGCGAGTACTTTGGATGAGTACTCACGGTTGCTTTTCTCCCTCTTTTCCCCTTTCCCTTCTACCTGGTTGTCGCAACCAGATGCTGGAGCCCTGGAGCCAGACGCCACCGTCGACGACGACTACTACCCCGGAGGTGCCTATTACTACGTGCAGCCCGCTGACGACGACCAGGAGTAGTTAGGAGGATCCCAGGCAGGAGGCCTGCGCCTCTTTCGATCTGTATCCCAGTTTGTGCTAGCCTTCTTAAGGCAAACTCGTTTAACTTATGTCTGTACTCAGATATTGTTGCTTCCGCTGACTCGTCTATGATCGAGCAATTGTATTCGAGCCCTCGAGGCCCCTGGCTTGTATTATGATGCTTGTATGACTTATTTATGTTTTTAGAGTTGTGTTGTGATATCTTCCCGTGAGTCCCTGATCTTGATCGTACACGTTTGCGTGCATGATTAGTGTACGATTGAATCGGGGGCGTCACAAGTTGGTATCAGAGCCAGCTGCCTGTAGGAATCCCCCTTCCACACTCCTTGGCCGAAGTTGAGTCTAGACATTGCAAAACTTTTTACTAACATGGCTGTGCGGCCCATGGGCCCACGTCGCCATTGGGTGGTATTAGGATCTTTTACTCCTCGTCTATACTCTGGGACTCTGATCTCTCTTCTATTCGGGTTAAATGAATTTTACTAAAATCTAACTTTAGATTCTCGAAAATACTTTCTCCCGGAGAGGCCCTTCAGTCCAGATGATCACCGACTGCACCAGAAGATTTCAGAGATACTCTTTGATATTCTCTCGAGACTTTGTGCCCATCACTTTTGCTATTCCCGACCACCGATAAATCCTTATGGATAACTTCTTACACTTGCCATTCATATGATCATCCCCCATTGATCTTGTTATTACAAGATACCCCGAAGTTTTCTCTATTGTTCCGAGAATACTTTGTGCCTACTGCCTAGCAGTTCTTTGCCACATGAATACCCCTTCAAATAAATCCTCGCACTTGTCGAGTATCCGCTCATCCCCAGTTGTTCATGTGTTTCACAAAGGTCTTCAAAATAATATTCGATCTTCTGAAAATCCTTTGGGGCCTTTGGCTCTTGGAAATTCTTGCTTGCTTGCATTATGGTTAATCCCATAAGTCTCGTAGTCATATTGACATTCCTTGTCATTATCATTTTGAGTCTGTTGACTCAATATGTTTGCGAATACACGCAATCATCATTGATCCTTATAAATTACTTTTCTGGCTGATCTGCCATTCTTTTAACTGGAATTGGTTCTCGACCAATCGAATTGTCTTCGATTGTACCCTAAGGCTATTCAACTTATCCACCCCTAATCAGAGCATTGCTTCTGATCCCTTGATTTGGGAATCATAATTCCTTTGCATTTGACAATTGAGTTATTCAGTTGTTTCTATAATCCGGTGCACTTGCATTCCTTCTTCCTTTGATAGAGTACCGATACCCACACCAGCTCCGTTGTGGACCATCGGTTCCTTTGTTGGATTTTATGTCCTTCATAATTAATCACCTTGTGAGCCCTTTCCCCTGATACATAATGCCTTTGGTACATTGTATCCTCTGCTTGACCAACAATGCTCTACTTTCGAGCTTGTATTAATTACCCCGAGGTTTGTGGTATATGTTCGTAAGATGCCCGGATGGGTTGAACCTATGCCTTCCTTAATATGTGTGAACTCGGAAGATTTCACGAGTCGTACTCATCTGGTATTTCGCCAGGTAAAACTTTCAACACTAATGCCTTTATCAAAGCGAGAAGTGAATGGAAGATTATACATTGAATAAGTGGGAGTCGACCTTGAACTTTGTGTTCATGCCCATAGACACGATGTAGATCTTCTCATCGAAGCTTCTTTTAAAAATTAATTATTCCCTTGGTATAAGTTCATCTTATATCTGGGATCTGGCCTTTTTCAATCATGGTTCCGACCATATTTTCTCTTTGATCCCATTTCTCAGGCAAGTTTAATCACTTGTCTTCTATGGATCAATACACCAGTCCAACCTCTACTTTGATCTGTCATCGAGTATTACCCCCTGGTATCTCCAGATTATCATGGAACTGCATAACTTCTTAGGAGTTATTCATCAAGTGCTACCTTCCCACTGATTCCAGTTTTTCACGGGCTCGGAGTTATTAAACACTCACGGACATCGATAACTGAATCGAGTCCGCCTCGCGATTAAACAACTCGTAGTAATCTTCTTTGCTTACGAGTTTGTACCTCTTCCTAGCTTGTTGGGCTATATCATTGTCGTGATGATTCTAACTGTGCTACCTGGTCCTTATTCTCGGAGCACCAATTTGCGACAATAGCTAAGCTTACGCCGATCTCCCTCATCATTCCATTTCGCCTTGAACAACAAGCTTGATTTCAAGTTTGTGTCCTACCCATGGTTACAATAACCTTTTGCTTCATCATTCGTATGAATTGATGTCATCATCGATCGATTACATCTTCGTGTAACCTCTCGACAAATGTGTCGTGATCATCATCAACCTTATGAGCTCTTCCAGGATATCAATCGAATTCATGATGAGAAATACCATCCTTGCCCTCGATGATTTGTCTTATCATCGGCCACTTTATTGCCTTACCTCCAACACAAACATGATCGTGTTTTGTATTATACCTTGAGTTCCTTGCTATCCAGCATTTGTTCTCAATGACCTTGGAATATTACCACCCTTATGTCAAGAATGCCGTGGGAATTTCACCACCTCTTTAGGATTCTTGGTATAGTGATACTCCTCACCATCACCATTTTTCTTGGTCCTTGTGTTGATCCTGACCGGGGTACAAACAAGTGAACGGTGCTGTTTGGATTCTGCACTTCTAGCAACCCTATTGCTTTGAAGTTAATGGTCGGCCGTTCATTCTTAGACTATTGTTTATTGAATCACCATTCTGACATTGGTCGTGCAACCCGGCCCATATTTCGGGTGCACCTTTCAACCAATGTTTAATTGTGTATGTTTTCCTCGAGCATACATCATTATACCATTTGATCTGACAAATGTTATCTCCTTGTTCACATAATTGTGGGAATCCATCTTTTGTTAATCTCAATGAATTGCCGCTGATTCCATCAGCCACCTCCTCATCCTCTCGTTGGTTTACTGATGAACTCTTGTTTCGGAACTCGCTTCCATAGTTCATTTCTCGAGAGCTTTACAATGTCATCTCGTCAATTTGTATTACACCTTTTTCTCTCAGGCATCCTGAGTCTGAGGTATTTTGACACCAATTGGATCTGAATCTCGGTCAGATATGATGGTTGGGACAACTTTCCAAGAGTTATGATGTTGGTCCTTTGATGACCCGGTAACATGATGTCATGCCTAGCACCACCCCCTAGGTGGAGGACCTATCGTTATAATTTCTTTTGCAAGGATAACCACTCCTCCTGGAGGAAATTGTAAGACCTATTTTATAAGCTGTTCCTGATGGATCCATTGAGTATCTAAAGTCTGGCCCTTGATTGAAACACCATATCATTGCTACCTGAAGCATGTCTATGGTACTTTGATTTTCAACAAGAACATTTGAAGCTCAATGCTAAATGTTTCCTGCTAAATTATCCAAACACCGTTGTATGGGTAATATCATGAAATTTCTCTCCCCTACCTAAGGAGTTTTCTACATAATATCCTGTCATGGATATCATGCTCTGCTTGTCCTTGGGAAGGATATACCCCTGTTATACGTGTTTAAGCACATTTTCATTCCCGTTGTTTTGTTCAAACTTACTCGTAAACTACTTAACCGAGCAGTGGTAATCCCCTGCTTAGGTAAACACCTCGGTGTACCTTCCTGTCTGGTGTAACCCTGTTTCTACTGTTGATGACTTCCGGTAACCGCCGATGGATGAGAACTTTGCCTATTGGTCCACCTCGTTCAACGAGCAGGAAAATGGTTCTCTTCGTCCCTCGCCCTTGGTAACGACGTTGTTGCCGACATAACTGACAGGCTATCCTCTGACATGCCTTGCTTACATGATTGTGCAAGACGTTACCTCCCTTCCTACTCTTAACCCACATGGTGGGCCCATAACCCACAGGTCCCAGGATCGAAACCTGACTCTCCTACACCCCTGTTTCCAAGGTGGTTCCTCACACGTGACCTCGTATGTAATTCACGAGCCACCTTCAGGTCTGATATCGGACACAATACTTATTCCCGTTGTTTTGACCCTTTCACGCCCTATTACAGGCATCGAATGATTGCCTGCCTGCTCGAAACTTTCCAGGTTACCTCCTTACTTTGCTCTCGATAATTTATTAGGATTCAATTCGAGAGTTACTTTCCGCCACCTTCCTCGATGTTGTCGACCCGATAGTCAACCTTGCCGACGTTCATTCTCTCGGAATAACCCCGCCTTATTCTATCGTAAGTACGATGGAGATCTCGAAGAAAGGATGATAAGTTGATCATGGTGATTTGAAGCAGAGAAATGAAGACATCAACGAAAGGGATCAACCTCTTCGAAAGGACAACCAAGACCGAGAAGACTCGTTAGGTTTCTCGCTACCAGCAACCCCCCCCTACTCCCCTGCTTAAATCTCGGGACGAGATTTCTTGTAGTGGAGGAGAATTGTGACGCCCGAGTAATCATGCTACAGTAATCTCACGTTGATGGTGCCACGTCACCCTTGTCACTGTAGTTAACCACGGGTTAATTCAAAACTGTCTCGAAATTCTAATTCAAATTTATGATCGGGGTTGACTTACGATAGCAATAAATTTTAGCAATAAAAGTTTTCAAAAATTAAAACTAAAATGTTCAGGGGTTGCCAAATATTGCATCGGTAATTATGGTGGAGTAAACACCTTTTATAAAAGGTCTAAGTTATTAAAATGAATTAAAACAGAAAAGGAAAAATAAGAAAAGAAAACAAACAAAATAAATAAGGGGAGGGGAAAAACCCCTGGCCAACTGGGCCAAACGACCCATCCGGCCAGCCCACCGGCCCATCCGGCCCCCTCACTCCCTTAACCCCCCCCCACTCCCCGACCGAACCCTAGCCGACCCCCACTCCTCTCTCCCCCTCCCCACGACCCCTCGTCCCTTCCCCGATCCAGATCGGGATCGGGACGAACC
>NC_041384.1:97259213-97274644 GCF_002162155.2 Triticum dicoccoides
CCATTACCCTACCGCGTGCGCCCCCGACGCCCCAGCGTGCCGCGGTGCGCTCGCCCGACACGCCCCGCCGCACCGGTTGCTGTCGCCGGAAACGGCCGGCCGACGAGCCCCGCCGTGGCCGTCGGTGCGCTCCAGCGCCCGCACACCCGCGCCCATTCGGGCTGGCGCTCACGCGCTCGTTTACCCGCCCCGTTTGGCCCCTGTGCCACTGAACGCCGGGGGCCACACCCTGGAAGAATTAGAATAAAAAAAATGTATATTAATTAATTAATTAGATAATTAATTAACTTAATTGACCAGGTTTAATTAATCAAATCAAACATTAGTTAACCTAATTAACTAATTAAACTAATTAATAGGTTAATTAGGATAATGTGCCAATGACATGGGGGTCCCACCCTAGAACGTTAAAAAAATATAATAATAAATAATAAAAATAAAAATGCTAATTAATTAATTAATTAACTAAGTTGATTAACTTAATTAATCATGTTTAATTAACCTAATTAATCTGTTAATTAAACTAACTAGGTTAATTAGTTAACAGTCACTGACTAACGGGACCCACCTGTCAGGTTGACCAAGTCAACTCTGTTGACTGCTGACGTCAGCATGACATCATGTTGACGTCATAAATCCATTTTCCGAATTAATTAAATAATTAATTAAATTTCAGAAATTAATAAAATCTTTAGTAAATCATATCTTTTAATCCGTAACTCGGATTAAAATATTTTCAACATGAAAGTTGCTCAGAACGACGAGACGAACTCGGATACGCAGTCCGTTCGTCCGCCACACACCCCTAACCTATCGAAGCCGCAACTTTCCCCCTCTGGCTCCTCTGCCCGAAAACATGAAACACCGGGGATATTTTCCCGGATGTTCCCCCCCTTAACCGGCATCACCTCATACCACGTTAGGTCGCGCCTAGCATCGTTACTTGTCATGTCATGCATCGATATGCATCTGTTTACATGTTATTCATTGTTTCTTCCCCCTCTTCCCTCCGGTAGACTACGAGACCGACGCTGCTGCTGCCCAGTTCGACTACGGAGTTGACGACCCCTCTCTCTTGCCAGAGCAACCAGGCAAGCCCCCCCTTGATCACCAGATATCGCTTATTCTACTCTATACTGCTTGCATTAGAGTAGTGTAGCATGTTACTGCTTTCCGTTATACCTATCCTGATGCATAGCCTGTCCTTGTTACTACTGTTGTTACCTTTACCTGCAATCCTATATGCTTAGTATAGGATGCTAGTATTTTCATCTGTGGCCCTACATTCTTGTCCGTCTGCCGTGCTATACTATCGGGCCGTGATCACTCGGGAGGTGATCACGGGTATATCCTATATACTTTATACATGATACATGTGGAGACTAAAGTCGGGTCAGCTCGAAGAGTACCCGCGAGTGATTCACGGATTGGGGGCTGAAAGGACCTTTGTCCCGACGGCCCTCTCTGTGGATCTTTGTGGCGGAGCGACAGAGCAGGTTGAGACCGCCTAGGAGAGAGGTGGGCCTGGCCCTGTTCGGCGTTCGCGGATACTTAACACGCTTAACGAGATCTTGGTATTTGATCTGAGTTGGTTACGAGCCTATACGCACTAACCATCTACGCGGGAGTAGTTATGGGTATCCCGACGTCGTGGTATCAGCCGAAGCACTTCAGACGTCAGCGATGGAGCGGCGCGCGCCGGATTGGACTGGAACGCCTGCTAGGCTAGGTCTGCTTCCGGCCGCCCTCGCAACATGCAGGTGTGCTATGGGCGATGGGCCCAGACCCCTATGCGCTTAGGTTTAGATCGGCGTGCTGGCCTCTCTGTTTTGCCTAGGTGGGGCTGCGACGTGTTGATCTTCCGCGGCTAGGCATGACCCAGGAAAGTGTGTCCGGCCAAATGGGATCAAGCGTGCTGGGTAAGTTGGTGCACCCCTGCAGGGAAGTTAATCTATTCGAATAGCCATGATCTTCGGTAACAGGACGACTTGGAGTTGTACCTTGACCTTATGACAACTAGAACCGGATACTTAATAAAACACACCCTTCCAAGTTCCACAGACAACCCGGTGATCGCTTTTCCACAGGGCGACGAGGGGAGGATCGCCGGGTAGGATATGCTATGCGATGCTACTTGGAGTTGCTACTTGGAGATGCTACTTGGAGGACTTCAACCTACCCTCTTCTGCCTGTTGCAAGACGAAGGTGACCAGAAGCGTAGTCTTCGATAAGACTAGCTATCCCCCTCTTATTCTGGCATTCTGCAGTTCAGTCCACTGATATGGCCCTTTACACATATACCCATACATATGTAGTGTAGCTCCTTGCTTGCGAGTACTTTGGATGAGTACTCACGGTTGCTTTTCTCCCTCTTTTCCCCTTTCCCTTCTACCTGGTTGTCGCAACCAGATGCTGGAGCCCTGGAGCCAGACGCCACCGTCGACGACGACTACTACCCCGGAGGTGCCTATTACTACGTGCAGCCCGCTGACGACGACCAGGAGTAGTTAGGAGGATCCCAGGCAGGAGGCCTGCGCCTCTTTCGATCTGTATCCCAGTTTGTGCTAGCTTTCTTAAGGCAAACTCGTTTAACTTATGTCTGTACTCAGATATTGTTGCTTCCGCTGACTCGTCTATGATCGAGCAATTGTATTCGAGCCCTCGAGGCCCCTGGCTTGTATTATGATGCTTGTATGACTTATTTATGTTTTTAGAGTTGTGTTGTGATATCTTCCCGTGAGTCCCTGATCTTGATCGTACACGTTTGCGTGCATGATTAGTGTATGATTGAATCGGGGGCGTCACATCGGCTGCTGCACTGATGATGACCTCTCGGGTCATCGAAAGCAATCTTAACATCAGCTCGGAATTCGCCGAGCAGTTAGATCCAATGGAGCTCTCTTCCCTAAACGAGCTCTTGGATCGCATCGCCGCCCTGGGAGTCGCTACGGATTACGACCAGATTGGGCCTAAACCCGATCTGAGAGAGATTAACTCTCCCCAGGTCACCCATCACGTTGTCGTGGTAGAGGGATAGTGCGGCGACCCTTCATCTATCTTAAGGACTAGCTATGTCCGGATTCCCGATCCCTCCAAGACGGATACCCGCGGAGGGGAGGATATCACTCAAGACCTGAACTTAAAGTCAGGCGACAGACTAGATTCATTGGGCCGCATCCAAGAATCCCAACGTCCGAGTTCGGAAACTCCTTGGCCCCTGGGTCTCAGATTGGGTGAGGTTTCAGATTTGATTCCACCCACCCACCTGTACATAAGCGATCTATCCCAAATTATGCAAGAGCCCGAAGAAACAGTACATCATTACTAGGCCAGATTCCTCCTGATTATGAACAGGATAAAGGACTGCAGCGAGGAAGACGCAATTTCATTCTTCCGCAATAATTGCACGGACAAGGGAATCCTCAACGCCATAAGTCGCCGTGATATTACACGCTTTGCTGACTTGGCATCCATAGTACGAAAGTACTGTGCGATCGAAAGCGCCTGGAAAATCGAAACAAAATTTTGGGACAATCCGGCCTTGAATACAAACCCAGTCCGAAATAAAAGGGTGCATCATCGTTAGACACCCGGGTTCAATACCAAAAAGCAAAAGCCCTCTACAGGGCACGGAACCGTACTGGAAGGATGGCTTGATGGACCCTGTAAAATTCACAGTGCAGAGGGCGCCACACCAACTCACAGCCTTAGAGCATGTTGGATAGTCCGGTAGGTGGGAAAAATTGGCGAAGATCTTCTAATTCCAGAAGCCACAGAAAGCCACCCCAGAGAAACCAGTACGGTATTAACAGTCTTTGAGACTTTCACATCAAATAATATGCGAAAAAGAACACTCCGCGGCCTTGCCGAAGTCTACCAAGTAGCAACAATAAACCCATGGAGTGACACGGCTATCACTTTTAACGCTAGTGATGAACCTAAATTCCGAACAGCCCGAGCACCAGCCGCATTGGTCCTCAGTCCAATAGTGGACGCCTTTCGTCTAACCAAGGTACTCATGGATGGCGGCAGTGGATTGAACCCCATTTATGAGGAAACCCTTCAAAAAATGGAAATAGACTGGAACCGCATTGAGCGAAGCAGCACAACCTTTAGAGGAATAATCCCCAGTCGGGAAGTGCACTGTACAGGAAAAATCACACTAGATGTGGTGTTCGGCACGCCAGATAATTACAGGTCCGAAGAGGTCATGTTCCAGGTGGCCCCGTTCAGTAGCGGATATCACGCTTTGCTAGGGCGGGAAGCGTTTACAGTCTTCCAAGCAATACCCCATTACGGGTACATGAAGCTCAAGATGCCCGGGCCTAACGGAATCATCACTCTCGTTAGTGATCCGGACATAGCACTCTGCGCCGAAAACAAGACAGCCGCACTGGCCCTCGAGGCGCTATCCGAAGCCCTAGCGGCTGAGGAACTGACTGCGATGTGCTCCACGGTGAATAGGGACGATGTGATACTCGATAAAAGATCCAAGTCCACCTCCTTTAAACCGGCGGATGAAATAGTCAAATTCCAGGTCCATCCAACGGATCCCAATAAAACAGTTTCCATCGAGGCACAGTTAAACCCTGATGTAGACGCCGCACTGCGAGAGTTCCTACGAGAGAACTGGGACATTTTCGCCTGGCACCCTTCAGACATGCCAGGAATCCCACGCAGGCTGGCCGAACACAGCTTAAATATCCTAAAAGGATTCAAGCCAGTCAAACAGGCTCTTTGGCGTTTTTCCGAACCTAAGAGACAGGCCATGGGAGAGGAACTAGCCAAGCTATTGGAGGCCGGATTCATCAAAGATATCAAACATCCGGGCTGGCTAGCAAATCTGGTGATGGTACCAAAGAAGGACAAATCCTGGCGCCTGTGCGTTGATTTCAAAGACCTTAACAAGGCTTGCCCAAAGGATCCCTTCCCTTTCCCCCGCATCGATCAAATTATCGACGCTACCGCAGGACATGATTCATTGTGTTTCCTCG
The DNA here is from genome assembly GCF_002162155.2 of Triticum dicoccoides. Taxonomy (NCBI): domain Eukaryota; kingdom Viridiplantae; phylum Streptophyta; class Magnoliopsida; order Poales; family Poaceae; genus Triticum; species Triticum dicoccoides. Next base: position 97,264,208 of record NC_041384.1, read on the forward strand.
ACACATACTCCAGCTATCATCAAATAAAGATGGCAGAGTCAGACCAAGCCGCAACGGCATTCATCACACCATACGGCCCATTCCGCTTCAACACAATGCCCTTCGGGCTCAAAACGCAGGCGCAACATATCAGCGCATGATTCAGACATGTCTGGCAAATCAGATCGGCAAAACAGTGGAGGCATATGTAGATGATGTGGTCGTTAAAACAAGACATGTCGAATCTCTAGTAGACAGCTTGAGGCTAACATTCGATAACCTCCGAACATATGACATCAAGCTCAACCCGGAAAAATGCGTTTTCGGTGTTACAGCCGGAAAGCTCTTGGGATTCATTGTATCCGGTAGAGGAATTGAAGCAAATCCAGCCAAGATCCGAGCTCTGTCACAATTGGATATCCCGAAGGACCTCAAACAAATACAAAAATTAACCAGATGCGTGGCAGCTCTAAGCCGCTTTATCTCCCGCTTAGGAGAAAAAGCCCTACCCCTTTATCGCCTCCTTCGGCGCACCGAACACTTCGAGTGGACGGATGCAGCCACGGCCGGACTCGACGAAATAAAAGCCATCTTGGCAACAAACCCAGTCCTGGTCGCGCCAAACATTGGCGAACCAATGCTATTATACATTGCAGCAACCCATCAGGTCGTAAGCGCAGTGCTCGTCGTCGAACGAGAAACGGACGGACACAAATTCCCCCTTCAAAAGCCGATCTATTATGTGTACACTGTCCTTACTTCGTGCAAATCACGGTACCCGCACTATCAAAAGATTGCGTACGCGGTATTTATGGCATCCCGGAAGCTGCAACACTACTTTCAAGAGTGTTCAATAACAGTAGCCTCGGAAGTGCCACTTAACGATATTATAAATAACCGCGACGCGACGGGCCGGATTGCAAAATGGGCCATTGAGCTCCTCCTGTTTGACATAACTTACAAGCCACGGCGAGCTATCAAGTCGCAAGTTTTGGCCGACTTCGTCGCAGAATGGACGGCGGCCGAACTCCCTAAAGAGTACGGGACATATTCAAACTGGGTCATGCACTTCGACGGCTCCAAAATGTTGGCCGGTCTAGGGGCTGGCGTCGTTTTGACGTCCCCCACAGGAGACACAATTCAATATGTACTCCAGATAATGTACACAGACTCCAACAACGCAGCCAAATATGAGGCCCTTTTACATGGTCTCTGAATGGCAGTATCTATGGGCATTCAAAGCCTAGAGGTGCGCGGGGACTCGAACCTCGCAATATCCCAAATAAATGGAGACTTTGACGCCAAGGATCCAAAAATGGCAGCTTATCGCAACACCGTCCTGAAAATGTCAGCTCGGTTCGAAGGGCTCGAATTTCACCATATAGCCCGGGAAAATAATCAGGCGGCAGATGTACTGGCACGCATCGGCGCAAAACGCGATGTAGTCCCCCCAACATCTTCTTGAAAAGGCTGTTCAAGTCGTCCGTAGTATGGGAAGGGGAACCTGGCAATAGCAGCCCGGACCCAACTGCACTGCCCGACACCGAACGCTCTTACTCAATTGGAGGCTCTGCCAATGAAATAACACCTTCAGCCCACGAAATAATGGCCGTCATCGCCCCGTGGACAGAACCATTCCTCGTCTACCTTACCAGGCAGGAACTCCCTGAGGACCAAAATGAGGCACGCTGCATAGTGCGGCGATCTAAAGCCTATAAAGTCCATGAGGGAGAGCTTTATAAGAAAAGCACTACCGGAGTCCTTCAAAGGTGCATCTCCGAAGAGGAAGGGCGGAACCTCCTGGCTGAAATTCATGTCGGACTCGGCGGACATCACGCTGCAGCTCGGTCCCTTGTAAGCAAGGCCTTCCGTACAGGCTTTTATTGGCCGACGGCCCGGGCAAACGCCCAGGACTTAGTCCAACGATGCGTCGGTTGCCAGATTTTTGCAAACCAAAGCCATATGCCACCCACCGCCCTCCAAACTATCCCCATCACTTGGCCCTTCGCGGTCTGGGGGCTTGACATGGTTGGACCCCTTAAAGGCGGAACCCACAAGAAAAAATACTTACTGGTCATGGTGGATAAGTTCACCAAATGGATAGAAGCCAAGCCTGTTAAGACGGCCGAATCCGGACCGGTGATAGACTTTATATCCGGGGTTGTACACCGTTACAGCGTCCCCCATAGCATCATCACTGATAACAGCACGAACTTTACGACCGATGAGGTAAAACTCTGGTGCAAAAATATGGGCATCAAGCTCGATTATGCTTCCGTCTATCACCCACAAACCAACGGCCGGGTCGAACGTGCAAATGGTCTTATCATGAGCGGCATCAAACCCAGATTAGTGCGGTCCCTTAAGGAATCTAATATGCACTGAGTAGAGGAGCTCGACTCTGTACTCTGGGGGCTGCGGACCACACCGAATCGCACCACCGGATACACACCATTCTTCATGGTGTACGGCGCAGAGGCAGTTTTGCCCTGCGACATAATTCATGACTCACCTCGAGTGCACATGTACGAAGAAAGAGAAGCCGAGCTTGATCGGCAGGACAGTTTGGACACCTTGGAGGAAGAGCGTGACATGGCAAAAGCCCATTCCGCATTCTATCAATAGCAGGCTCGAAGATACCAAAGCAGAGAAGTACAGGCCAAAAATTACAACGTTGGCGAATTAGTTCTACGCCTGCCGGAGAAGAAAAAGGAAAAACTCAAGCCCAAGTGGGAAGGTCCCTTCATAATCGACCAAGTCCTAACTGGTGGAGCATACCGCCTGCGAGATGCATCGGATAACCGACTCGAGCCGAACCCATGGAACGCAGCCCGTCTACGAAGATTCTATGCCTAGCGCCGGACTCTGTGTTCGTCTCCTTCCTCTGTCCATTTTTATATACTTTCTGTCTTACATTTCTCTCCTTCTCCTCTCTCTCTTTTATAGCCTTTAAAGGCTCATAAAGTGACGCGCTATCCGCGCTCTTTAAACCTGAGAGCTTATTTAAACAGAAGCCTATTTATACGGGCTTCATGTCCAACACATGTGTCACACTTCCGCATGTACCTTTTATTCGCCATTTTATGCATCGATATGACTTAAGTTTTGGCCAAGCTGGGTTGCCTGGCTCCTGTGCTTACCCCTATGTTCCCGATTGTTCGGCTAGGTGGTAAAGGGAGCACCTCTACGATTGTTACTGCCGGGTCAGCCGGATGTGTACCTCAGACTGGGTGAAGCCGAAAGCTAGCGTTCTTAAGGGAATATTCGATCGGTGAACTAAAGATGATCTTTTCTTTCACTTATTTATCTATACGCCCCCAGATGTTTTTCCTGCGTCTCTTTTCGCAGAATGGACATGCACTTTAGGGCATGCCTCCCGGGGAAAGGAACCCCTAACGGAACTATTCTCCCTGGAAGATGTTTCTTACTAACCATGTAATATAACATAACTAGTTGGGCACTTGTCTGTTCAAGCACTAATGACCCCTACGCCTGGTCTCCATGCATACCCCGGTTCTTATATAACCGCGAGGGTATTCGGGCACACTCCGGACCGTCAGGTCCCGAGGTTGAAGCGAAAAGGTCGGCCATGACAAACGATCTACAATCCAGCTAGAAGGCATTACACATGTCAATTAAAATACATAGTCAATCTGACTGATTGTATTCCTCTTCGATTCCATCTAACAGGCTGTCTAGTTTACAGTCCTGTTGGGAATACTTTACGGCCAACTCTACTTGGCCGTATATTAAGCTCACAGGGATCTCCTTCCCATCGGGCCCTACGGGTCCGACCTCGACCATGTGGTTTGGGTCAGCCTTCGTGTACCGTGTCTTCACCATGGCCCAGGCCTCCCTGGCGCCTTGATGGCAGGCCGATATCTTCCACAATCGGAAGCGCCGTCGCGCTCCCTTCAGCTTCTCTACAAGCTCTCCAAGGCCTTCGGGCATGGAGACGGACGGCCACAATGCCTGGGCGACGCCTTGCATCACCTGCCGAACTCGCTCATATAGTTGTGAGAGCTCGGGAAGAAGGTCACCCGTAGAATCGGGCATTTCCTCTGCAGGACGACCTGTCAGCATACCTACAGACATTACTCTGTTAGTCGACTTCCTCGCCAAACTCTTTTTTCAAAGTTCGTTTAAGCACTTACTATATATGCCGCGTCGAAGCCGCTGATTCTCCTTCACGGAGTCCAACAGCTGGGCACGAACGTCCTTCAGTTCAATGCCTAGCTTGGTGTTGGCATCTTGGAGATCGTTCTTCTCCCGCCTCACCTTTGTCAGCACGCTCTCACCAGCCTTTAGCTGGCATCGGAGTTGTTGCACTTCCGGATTTAATCCGGCGGCATCTGCAATTTCATTTGTCAGATTTGCACCCACGCCGCACTTCACAAAATACTTATCTTTCGAAGCGTATATTACCAGAGGGGGTCTCCTTGGGCTCCCCTGCCGCGGCTAGTGCGGCCTCAAGTTGGGCTTTGCACTCTTCCAGCTCCTGGGACAGCAAGGTATTCTTTTCTGTAAGAACCTGCATAACAGATGATCCTTAAATCAGTTATTCTAACTGTTTCAAGTCTCGGGGGCTACTGGTATACATATATAATTACCAAAATTTTCTTACCCGTATGTCTTTCACATACTGCTCCGTGGCTCTGGCTAGACCATTTTGAGCGGCACGGAGGTACACGTCTCCCGAATTGAAGGCATCCAATGCCTCTTGGGAGAAACAAGCGTCGCGAAGAACTGTCCAGCGACGCCTGTGGTTCATGGCACTCTCCACCTCGGAATTGGTGGCAGACAGCCTGTCCGCATCCTCCGTCGGAGGAGTGTCCGGTGCGCGCCTCGTGTTCGCCTCCGCTTCCGGACCAGGCTTTGGAGCCTGGCTGGTGGAGGCGCGATTGGCAGCCTCTCCGGATATAGTCCGGCGAGCTCTCTTCGTCCTGAAGAGAGCACGGGTGTTAATATGCCTCGAAGGAGTAACACCTGGGAATAAGGTGGCGCGCTATACCTTTGCGCCGGTGCCTCAGTCCGGACCGCACTTCTTTTCAGCTCGCGGGGCCTTGCCGCCCCTTGTTGGCTAGTCGCCGCAGGCTCGGCCTCCCGTCTCAAGGACCTCCCCTGCAAAACACGGTTGTCATACGGTAATAGAAAACACGCGAGGACAGATCCGTTTTCAAAGTGCTGAGACTCCGGTCTCAGTTACCTGTGAGGCTGGGAGTAGCCCTGGATAATCGGCCGTAATGGCCACCAAGGCGTTGTCCCTGCTCAATTGATGAAACACTCCATCAATCAGCTCCAAAGATAAGTCCGGATCCTCTTGAGAGGCCGGGTCGAGGGACCGTCTCGGATCCTCGGGTTGTGGAGGAGGGCTGTTTATTTCTTTAACAGCCTGGCGCAGTTCCTGTGTTGAAATCGTTAGACTGAAAATTTAACAATGGGAATATAAAGCGAATGGGCAAGTAAAAGTGTCCACTTACCCAACTCGGGGGAATGTACATAGAAAATCCACCCCGTGGGTTGACGCGGAGAAATTCCTCCTCTTCTCCCTTGTACAAAGCGGACAAGGTCTTTATTAGAGCGGCAGCCGAATCCGGCCCCTTACGGCCATAGCGGGTGGCGTCGTCCTCCCCGTTGAAGTCCCACATGGGGCAGCCTCTATACTGAAGCGGCTGCACCCCTCGCATGATGCATGCGGCCATGACCCAGATCATGGTCAGTCCGGAATGAGCTAACAATCTTATCCGGCCCATCAGGTAAATAACATCCCTGTCGCTTTCCCTCTGAGGGCTCCGTGGACGCCAGCTTAGGCGCTTCTTTAGGGGAGCACTGTCGAACTCAGGGAGGCCGATCCGGACAGGATCCGGCAGCGGAACGTCTTCTATATAAAACCATTCCGAAGGCCAGTCCTGGACGCCTTCTTTGGGGTTCCGGATAGATATCCGGTCCCGGCGATGCGCCATACTTCGGCTCCGCCCACTTGATATATCGACCCCTCCTTAAAGCAGGGCACAAGGCAGAATAGCCTTTTCTATAGCGCGAAATGAGCCTCGCAGCCCAAAAACAGCTCGCAAAGGGCTACGAAGCCCGTGATATGCAATATGGAGGCAGGCGTGAGGTTGTGCAGCTGGAGGCCATAGAACTCCAGAAGCCCCCGGAGAAACGGATGAATTGGAAATCCGAGCCCTCTTATTAAGTAAGGGGCAAGGCATACCCGCTCTCCTTTGGAGGGATTGGGGGCGCTTTCCGCTTGCTCTCCGCCATTATAGGTGGCAAGTCCGGCTCGAACCGGGACCATATAGGCCGGGGGGAGAAATCCCTTGGTCTGGAGCTTCACTAGCTCTCTGTGCGGGATGGAGCACTTCTTCCAATCTCCAGGCTGAGGGCTGGAAGGGCGAGAGGAGGAGCTGCGGCGGCTGGCCATGATAGAATGGACCTGTGTCGGATACGCTCTGATGAATACTCGCGGAAGGGAGAAGGTGTAGTTTGGATCTAAATCCTCGTCCCCTTAAATAGGCGGCTCATTCACGCGGCTAGGGGTGTAAATATGAAAAACACCCTGACTTTTTGTATTCGTTTGACACGTGGAAAACGGCCATTATTGGGCGTAGAAGCCAAGGAGCACTACGGGTGTGTTTAGTTGCTGGAACGGCCCGGAATGTCACGGATCGGACCCATTCCCCCACCCGATTCTCGTGTTCAGTTGACAGATGGAATGATCACCACCTCGTTCCCACGGGCCGAATATTCGCCCCAGATGCGGAATCGGGTGAGACCTCCAAAACAAGCGGACGACGCGGAACTGGCTCTCTCCTCGCACTCCCAGTCCTATCACCTCCCCTCCCTAGTGCGCCGCCTCCCCCTCGTCTCTCACTCCCTCGATCTACGCCGCATCGACCCGCCCCGATTCCTTCCCTCACCGCCGGCCAACTCCTCCTCTCTCGATCTGCAGCGCTGCTTCACCCCTGGTCCCTGATCTGGCCTTCCCATGCACATCCCTCGTCTCCCTGTGGCGGATCGATTCCCTGGCTCGCGACAGATGGATTTTTGGTGGCGCTCCTCAGCAGCAGCGGCTTGCGGCGGATCGATTCCCTGGCTGCTTGCGCTGACGGGGGCTGTGGAGGAGTAGAGCAGCAACCACGGAGCAGCAGCAGCAGAGCCTGGGCAAGAAGTGGCTAGCAGGCAGCGGAGCAGAAGCAACGGAGAGCAGCATCGGCTAGTACAGATACGAGTATAGTAGCAGTATAGGAATTGCTTGGTGCGCATGTTGGATTGATTCAATAGAGAGGTTAATTAGTATAGCAGCATCATCTAGTTTTTCATGATTTTTGCTTGATGCATATTGAGTTGCTTGATAATTATTTTTTACTTATATATGTGTCTTGTCAAATAGAAAAGAGTGTGAATTTATGTTTGGTATATGCTTGAGTATATTTATAAATTGTTGGTATTGCAAATAAAATTCAAATGTTTCTCAAAACTTGACTACTCTGTTGCCGAAAATACAAAGAGTTAAAATTATTCATGTTGTTGCTGAAAATCATTCCATTCCAACTCCCGAACCAAACACCAGAACGTAACCACTCTATTCCATCTAATACTCATAACCAAACATAGGAACGGAACCGACCCATTCCTGTGGAATGGAACCATGACATTCCATTTCACTTCGTTCTTGAACCAAACACACCCTACATTTACAAGAAACCGGACACTATTCAACAGGTACACGGAATTTGGAGGAGAACCCGCCTTGCAATGCCGAAGACAATCTGCTCGCCGGACTCGTCGTTATTGAAGCCTGGTTCAGGGGCTATTGAGGGAGTCCTGAATTAGGGGGTGTCCGGATGGCCGGACTATACCTTCGGCCGGACTCCTGGACTATGAAAATACAAGATTGAAGGCTTCGTTCCGTGTTCGGAAGGGACTTTCCTTGTCGTGGAAGGCAAGCTTGGCGATACAGATATGTAGATCTCCTACCATTGTAACCGACTCTGTGTAACCCTATCCCTCTCCGGTGTCTATATAAACCTGAGAGTTTTTAGTCCGTAGGACGAAGAACAATCATACCATAGGCTAACTTCTAGGGTTTAGCCTCTCTGATCTCATGGTAGATCTACTCTTGTACTACCCATATCATCAATATTAATCAAGCAGGACGTAGGGTTTTATCTCCATCAAGAGGGCCCGAACCTGGGTAAAACATCGTGTCCCCTGCCTTCTGTTATCATCCTACCTAGACGCATAGTTCGAGACCCCTTATCTAAGATCCGCCGGTTTTAACACCGACACCTGGCCTGACACAAAACGGAATTAGGTTGATCAGGCTTTTCACTCGTAGACCTTCGTGGGTGTGAGTTGGATTCTCGGTTGATATCGCGCCGACGCGGGCTGCATCCGTGGCTTGTAGGTGGGAACCTTTCCCATCAGGAGAGGGATGCGACATTTCTCCTCGGAGAAGAGGAAACGAGGTTTGCGGGTAGCCCAGTCCGCTGGACAGAAGCGGCGCGTCCGGTTGAGCCGCCAGAGATACGCGGGTAGCCCACTGGCGTTTTGCGGGGCGGCGCAGCGGCTTTGCGGGATGTCCCGTCCACCTTGTCCCACTGTCAGAGATACCATGGCCGGATAATCAAAACTAGAATACTGCTACACACACGATATACTTTGGACGATTTGCGCACGATGGTACGCATCAAGCCGTCCATACGCAGGGCAAAAGGCGTTAGCACCGTTCAGTCCTGCGTCGTGCATCGTTCGGCTGGCCACTGTCGTCCGCCCAGTGGTCATCGTTCGATATTCCTGCCCGACTCCGGGGAACATCTTACAAGGACATGCGCCGGGAATGTGGACGTCGAGATGGATGCATATGCCTGACTGACAGACAGACAGACAGACAAGATGGTCCGAGTGTGCTCGAGCCTCTATGCCTTTTGGCTTTACAACCTCTCGCTTTTTGCCACGGATGGAAAAGCGTTGGAGATCTTGCTACTAACTTGATGTTTTTGTCTCGGCCTGTTCGTTGGCACCCGATGCTTCCTTGGCCTGTCCGGCGGCGCTGCCTTCATCCGCGAATTTGAGCTGTGAGTTTGTGACTGAATTAACGCACACAGTGAAATTGGACTTAGAGCATCTCCAGCCGTTCGGCCCCTCAGGGCGCCAAAAAAAAGCCCCCTGAAGGTGAGCCGGCGCTAGATTGGCACGTGAGGGCGACCAAGCTCCCAGTCGTCAGTTCAACGGTCGCCCCGAGTGCGGCGATATTGTGTACAAAATATATGCAAATTCGGCGACATTTACACAAACTCGACGAAACTTCATTCAAATTTATACATAAAACATGAAAACATGCAAACTACGACTGAACTACGCCTAGCCGTCACCGTCCGCCGCCGCCGCCGTCTACATGCCGAGAAGCCTGTAAAAGCGGGTTTAGTCGCCGCCGCCGCCGTCGTCGTCATCGTCGCGCGGCTGGCTTGGGCCGGCGATGTCGCTGCTGCAGCCCTGGCCAGGGTCGGCGAGGCGCGGTGGCGCGCTGGATGGCCCGGCCTCGTCTCCTCGTCACTGTCGAGGACGATGACGCCGCGCTCCTCGCGCCCGCGGCGCCGGTCCTAGAGCTCCGCATACGCCCGACGCTGGCGACGGACCTGCTCACGAACGTAGTCCTCCTTCGCCCACTTGAGAGCGGACTAGTCGTCGGGGGCAGCCATCTCGATGTGCTCCGGCTTCACCGGGAGCAGCCCCGGCTCGGGCTTCGGCCGGACCAGGCGGAGGGGGCGCCTACCCGGAGCCGGACCAGGCGGGGAGGGCCGGGCACCCTCGTTGATGACGAGGGCACCGCTGCGGGTGCGGCGCCCGAGCGGCATCTGCTCCGGCTCGGGCTTGACGGGGTGGAGCGGCGCGGCCGGTGAGCCAGAGCCTGACGACGAGGACGACTCCGTCTCCATCCGCCGCAGTGCCCAAGAGCTACCACGGCGGCAGGAGAAGGTCGGCCGCTGCGGGTACTTGAGGCGCGGCACGTTGCCGGTCTCGATGTGGTCGAGGACGGCCTCAAGGGTGCGGCGTGGCATGCCCCACCACTCGCGTCGACCGTCGGCGTTGAAGTGGCCGCGGGGATGACGCCGTTGGTGGTGGCGATCTGCTCGGCGCAACGGCGTTGGAAGTACATGGTTTAGAGGGTGTGGCTGTCGGCGGCGTAGCGCGGCTCGTCCCTCTGCGCCTGCGTCAGGGAAGAGCGGGTGCGGGCGATCTCGGCACGCCGCGCCGCTCCTTCGGGCACCGGTGGCACCGGTACGCCGTCGGTGCTCAGGCGCCACGTCCCCGGCACCCGCATGTGCGGGGACGCCGGGTACTCGGCCTCGTAGAGCAGGCGCGCCTCCTACTCTTGGAGGTAGTGGCGGCCGAAGCCGTTCGCCGCTGCGCCGTCGCCTGGGTACCTCTCGGCCATGTTTCTCGTCGGCGGAA
>NC_041384.1:97275046-97282127 GCF_002162155.2 Triticum dicoccoides
GATGTGGCGTCCACCGGCGGGGAGGTCGTGTTTTATAGCCGTAGCGGGGCGGTGACGGGCTGCATGTCGGGCGACACGTGACTGTACGCGCGTCGCGGCTCGTTCATTGCGCTGTCCGTGAGAGGCATCAATGGAGGCTAACCGGTGCGGCAACGCGGCAGCCTTCGCATTGATTCCCGCGGGAACCGAGGCGATGAGGGCGACGAAGCGGCGTCTCGCTGACTTGACGACCCATCTGCTTTCGCGCCAAAACCAATTGCCCCGGCGCCCCCGGGCGCCCCCGGCGCGCCGGGTTCGGTCTGGGTCTGCCGGCGCTAGTTTCGACCCAAACCGGCGAAAAACGGGCTCTTAGGAACGCGACTGAGCCAATTTTTCGATGTCGGCGCGACAAAAACGCCCGAAGAAGGTCAGTTGGAGGCGCGGCTGGAGATGCTCTTACTACTCACGTACTCTGTGAAACCTTACAAGCACAACGCATGCGACAGCAATGTGACAAAAAAATATGGCGTGCTGGTAAATATGTTGTATATTCGTCTAACACTCGAAGATAGCAGTAGATAAGAAGGAAAACAAGAGATATCAGCTTTAAGTTGCATCATCCCGAAAAATGCATCTGAAGCTGCGAAAGCACCGAGCAGTGACTTTCTTTTACCTCGGTCCTTCTCCTTGCGCAGTGGCATCTCTCTTGCTGCATGCAGCAAATTAACCGACGCCATGCCGGCTTTAACTATATTTTAGTAAATCCTATTAGTGTAAAAAATGATATTACATTTTGAGACGGAGGGAATATTTTCGGACAAGAGATTTCAGCTTAATCCTGCTCTCTACATGTAGGATACGGGCGTTAATTGTGTGTGGTTAAATCCTCTCTGGTCATCGTGCACTCTCATGCAGACATGTGCGGTGTGAGTGTGGGTGTGGCCGTCCGGCATACCTGAGCCGTGACCAAAACGTAGGGTGCATGCATGAAAAACTGTGAGATTCGTGTGTGCACACAAGTCATGACCCACGAGGCATGCATCAAGATTGGGTGGTTCCTCCCCCTTTTGACCACCCAACTAATCCGAGGGGGTACTGTTGTACCACTAAGCATGATAAAATCTCTGACACCGGCATCATGTGTATCTCATGCATGCATGCATGACTACGTACAATCTTAAACCTGAATTACAATTGATTAAGCTGCTTATCTGATCTAGTATTATAGTAGCATGCACACTTGCATTGCACTAGTACATGCGCACCGCGCAGCATACATGCACTGCATGTTCCTCTAGGCAACCACCCACCCATCAGGCTAGATAGGCCAAGTACACACTAGTTGAGTCTAGACCTGCATATGCATGTACTCCTATACGTGCTAGCATGCAAAGTGGGTAGCCCGAAAGCAAAAGCTGGGAGAGGCAGGCAGGATCCAAATGTGGGCAAGAAGCCAACGAAAAATATACAGATAAGAGAATGATTCCCCAATCAATCATTTTCATCTCAGTGTACTACTGTACTTCCAATCAATCATTTTCATCCGAGTGCCACTCACTTCCAATTGGCTTCATTCTCCTGGAAGTACTGGGCCCAACGGCTGCTTCATGCCGGCATCTTGATTCCTCCTTGATTTAACCCCTAGCATGCATGCAGGTGTGCAGCGTACCACCCAACGCCACACAGATGTTACGTGCTGCCTCCAGGCGCCAACCACCTTATTCCCTCACCCTGCCACTCACACTCTCTCACTCAGATTGAGTGTGTATGCACTCCCTCCGTTTCTTCTGCGCGTTGCCATTCTTGTGTGAGGCGATTCAGTATTCCTTTTGCGTATGGCAGACCAGGCGAGGAAGGAGCAGCGAGCGAAGACGGACGAATATTTGGGCCGTGACAGCAGAATACTTATAATCCAACTTAACCGGAGGTGGTTGGAGCAAGGACACATGGCGATCTCTCTGCAGCTGAGCTGAGCCCCAGCGAATCAAATCGCCATGCAGAAGCGCCCACCCAACCCCATAGCACGCAGCAAAGTAAATTATTACTCCCCCTCTGATCGGGCATGCACAGGGGCAAATTAGTCCGAAACAGATCGCAACAAGCCTCGGGCTCCCCTATAAATATCAGTACACGATGTTGAGTGGGAGCTAGAAGGATCGAGCTAGGTCGTAGCCAGCAGGAGCCAATGGAAGGAGTGGCCAAGTCGGTGGTGGCGCCAATGGAGGTGGCCGCTGGAGCTGTGGGGGAGGAGGCCATGGCGGTGGCGGTGGCGGCGGGGAGGAGGGGCTGCATCCGGTCGACGCGGGGCCCGTGGACGGTGCGGCGGCAGGCGCGGGGCGGCGCGGTGAAGACGTCGCTCCGGCACCCGACGCCGCGGGAGCGGGAGAACAACCGGCAGCGGGAGCGGCGCCGGCGGCAGGTGGCCACCAGGATCTACGCCGGCCTGCGCGCCAATGCCGGGTACGCGCTGCCCAAGCACGCCGACCAGAACGACGTGCTCCGGGCGCTCTGCGCCGAGGCGGGCTACCTCGTCGACGACGAAGGCAACGTCACGCGGTGCCACGAGGTATCGACAGACTTGTAACTTGTTGTCCCGAAAACACATGTTGGTTACACTCATAGCGTTCCTCAACGAGTTTTGTGTTCTGCAGCGTTCCTCGGGCGCCGGCACTGGCGGCGGCGCAAGCTGCAGCTCCGGCCATCTGCAGCCGTCCTCGCACAGCCACAGCGTGGCGACGGAGGCAACAGCCGGGGGCATCCACCAGGCGCTGCTTGAGCCGGAGGCGGAGCCGAAGCACAAGATATCCCTCGAGCTGACACTCTCCTTCTCCTACATGTAGCCACTTATAGATCGATCACCCTTTGCCTTACTAATTAACCAGTGCTACCACCAGTAGGTTCGACAACATTAGCAGTGCCCGAATCCCCCTTTTGTGGAGAACTAGTTTTTCTTAAGCGTAAAATCTGTTATAACCGCCTAAAACAACCCCGTAGAGCAAGAGAACAACGGGACCCATACCATGGATCACCCTCCTTCTGACTTCTATAGCCCGCATACGTTCGAGAGAAACATGGCACTGGAATGGATGAAATCTACGGTGAAACTCTGAAAAAATTAACGGAGTTGCTAATTTTAAGCCGGATGAAATCAATTGGCGTTCATTCGTTTTTTCTGTCCGTCAGATCGCTGGGTTGCGATTCGTGCTGTTTTTTTTGAGCTTTGGATTGTTTGGTTCTTGTTATCAGGCCCGCAATATTTTTCAGGCCGAGAGCTCGGTGAGTCAGAGAGAGAGAGAGAGAGGGAGAGAGAGAGAGAGAGAGGTGGAGGGAGAGGGGGAGAGGGAGAGAGAGAGAGGGTCATGGCAGTTTTGATTTCGAGGTCTTCTTTCCCTGCTCGATGGGAAGAGTTTATTCTCTCCCCATCGCTGCACCTCTCTCCCCAATTTTGATTTCGAGTTCTTCTCTGATTACATTTACATGTGGTGCTTCCTGGTATAGCCGTGGCATATTTCAGGCACTGAAAAAAATAGCGCGCTATAGCGTCGCTAAAAGCACGCTATAGCGTATTGAAAATTGCCTCGCTAAATATATCGGTGTACAACGTCTCGCTAATAGCACGCTATAGCGCGTTATAGCACACGCTAATAGCATATTTTGAGATCGCCGCTATTTTGCTGTAGCACGCTATTTTTTTCATTGATTTTAGGTGGTCTTTTTGTGTGTCTTAGTTGCAGTCCTGAACTCCTGATTGACTGTCTTAGTATGATTTTTAGTTAGTTGTTATGTAAGTGGTTCTCTCTGTTAACCTATTTGCTTATTAATAAAGTTGGCCGTATGCATCGTTCTGATGCAGAGGCCGGGGAGTCCCCTCTTTTTTTTTAAAAAAAGTGGTTCTCTCTGTGATTTTTTTTGTGAATGATAGAAATGATTTAGTTCACTATGCCTATTAGTCTTCGGAGAGTGTTCATTCAGCTGTTATTATTAGTTTACAACCATAATCATTTGACCATGGTTAGTGAAACAAATGGGCAGACTGAGGAAGGTTTGTGGGCAGGGAACCAATGAACTCTCTCCTGATGACAATGTAGATTCTTCAGAAAAACCTTTTATCCCCGACGACTATGTGCTGAAGATGATTGTTTCAAAGTGTCGCAGGTTTAAGTTTTCCTTTTCAACAGACCATTCTGCTTGTTTTGATTTTCCTGCACCCTAGTTTTAACTAAGTTTCATTTCGCTTTCTGCAAGATTTGTCTATGGATGAAGGTATTTTGGACTAAGCATTGTTTGATTTCTATGTGAATCATGTAAGTAATTAGTTTTTTTTCTCTTCAATGCTCACCCATGTTGTGTTTCATTTCCTGTTGGTAGCTCCTAGCATTTCTTTTACAGTGCCTTTGATCTGAACTTTCATTGCCTCTGTAAGAGTTTTGATTTTACTGTACCATTGTTTCATTTTTTTACAGTGTGGTTCAGTAAAATTTACTGTTTTTATGATCCAAGTAAATGTGTTGTCATTTACAGTAAGTTTTGGTAGCTCATAGTATTCTGTTTACAGCGCCTCTGATCTGATTTTACAGTGTGCTTCAGTAAGATTTTTACAGTTTTATGGTCAAAGTAAACATGCATGATGTCATTTGTTGTAAGTTCTGGTAGCTCCTAGTATTTTGTTTACAACGCCTCTAATATGATTTTATAGTGTGTTCAGGCTGTTGTCAGAGCATTTTTTATTTTGATTTTTTACAGTGCTATTGATAGATTTCTTACAGTGCGCCTTTTCCCACTTTCACTATTATTTGATTACATTAATTGGTTGTTCCATTTTCTGTGAAGTCTGAGATTTTGACTGTGTGCCCTTCACCAGCTTGCAGTGCACTATTCCCATCTAGTTTCATGTTTCTTCTTTTTGTTGTCTTCAGACCGTGAAGCAACTCGTTGGAGTTGTTCAGTCTCCCAATGCCGACAAGCCCGACATTTCTCAAGGATGGTCTAAGAGCCTTGTTATCAAAGTGTTGGATTGCTTAGTTGGACCCTCTTTCAAAGTTAGTGATGGTTTTTCCCCAAGAATGAATGCTGAAGTTAATTTTCAAAATATATCATCTACTCCAACTTAAAAAAATTCCAACAGTTAGCAGTACTATTCAAGGAAGCAATCTGCAGATCAGCAGAAGTTTTTATGTAATGATTTTTCTTTTTTCCTTTTGTATTTTTATTTGTTCAAGCTTTAAGTAATGTTTTTATTTTTGTCTTTTTTTTTAAATTTCCTTCTGTAAATGATCAAAATAAATTCCAGAATGTTCGAAAGGCTGACTCCAATTTATTCATGATTTCCTTCTGCAACACCTCACCAACACTGTCAGTCACGAATATAATCCTGAACTGCAACACAGATTCCCCTTCACAGCAAAACAGATGAAATCTATACACTTCTGGCAATGGAATTCATCTGTTTTCATATGTCATACACACCTCACAATTGTCGGACTTAAAAAAAAACTCATAATTGGTGGAACAATTTATGGGCCCTTTGGCCCAAAGTGGACTCGGCCCAAATAATTTTTGGAATATGGTGAGAAGTGAAAATAGTGGAGGGCATGTGAGGTTTAGCCCCACATTGACAAAAAAAAAGTTCTGTGCCAACATATATAAGGCACTTCCCTTTGGATGAGATGGCAAGAGAGGGCTATGTTAAGTGCACACACACACACACAAGAGAGGGCTAGCGATTCTCTCACTACAAGTCCAGTGGATGGTCGTCTGAAATTTGCCACTGCTGACAGTGGGAGTAGCAACGAGATGTTCACCACTGAGCTGGGAGAGAAAACTGACCAAGATGGCAAGGAACTAGTGGCTGAACAAGTATGTTCAGGAAGGAAAGTGGGTACGGAGACTGATTTCTGCAGAACTCTTATTCGTATATAGCCTGAATACCTAGTTCTTCACACACTAATTATTTTACATACATCTCTCCTGTTTTACCTGAAGTTGGTAAGCCAGATGCTCTATGGAAGACTAAGTTGAGCTCACCTTTCAACACTTTCCTGTATCTGCAGATTAATCCTTTAAAGAAGAGTTTGAAACATTATCCACAAAATCATGTCCCAGCTTAATGCCAGGGCAGTGCTAGGAGCACTTAGCAAACTGTCGGCTGAAACAGAGCAGAGGTGATCCCTTGCTTTTACCGTCTGAAGACCACACATGACACATGAGTAAAACGTGGGAGAAAGGAGTTGTTTCCTATGCGACATGGCGCTTGTATTCAGTCTGTCTGTTAATTAGTACACGTAGTAGCCAGATAAATAAATCTGACGGGAACACCGCGCCTTTGATTTTGAGAAGGAACTCTGCACCATGGTCTTTAAGAAAACAGTAGGTGGTTTGCCTACTACAAGTAGTATGTTGAGGAAGGAAAATGCGTGTAGAGAGTCCCGGCAGAGTAGTGTTACATGAATGGCAACACCCGCAGCGGGACAAATTTACCTGTTGTTTATGTGATATGTGTTTATGTCTTTCAATATGCGAATACGTGTTTATTGTGACCAAGAGGAGATCATGCTTCAAATTAGACTCCGGGATAGAATGGCGGGGACTTAGTTTCTGTTTTTTTTTTCATTTCTCTGCATCCAAATTCTCCACCATCATCCCATAATAATTATGTCCGTAGCAATTTTCTTGGGAAGCTTCTGTTTCATAAGCAGAATTTTATCAATTACGAAAATGCCTCTGTCTCTATTAGGAGAAATTTCTTCCAAGCATGCTTGGGCAAAAGTATAGTCCTAGAGAATATGCAAAGCAGTTTCTTCGATTGCTTCAGAGCAAAGCACACATTCATAGGTCTCCATGTTAAACTTTCCGCGTTCAAGAAGGTTTCTGGTATTGATTATGTCATGCATAAACTATCGAGAGGAAAATCTTGTGCCTTATTCTGCTAGCACATTTCCAGATCCATTTGAATAAAATACTGGAATCAGACTGTCCCATCAGGTGCTTGTACATTTTAGCATAGGAGAATTGCCTAAAATTCCATGAACATGACCAAGAATCATGTGCGTTTGAGGAGGGTACTTGAGCTCTAATCTGTTGGAGAACAATGAATTGGACAAAG
>NC_041384.1:97282309-97283646 GCF_002162155.2 Triticum dicoccoides
TCGGGTGGCATGAGGAGCTGGGCCCATGCCACTGGTAGCTAAGCTTTTTGTTTTATTTATTTTATTTATTAATCTTATTTTTAGTATTATTCAGGCTTTTTTGGTATATTTAGGCTAGAGTTGTTTTTATTGGAAGAATTAAACTATTTTTCTTCCAAAAATATTTATTTTGAAGTGTATATGATATGACAAAACATAGGACTCAAATATTTACGGTTTTAATAAATAAGAATGTTTATTCAAAATTCTTATCATTTCACGCTACTATTATGTACCTTACTCGTAGCTCACCAAACATAAAATATTTATGGCGTGCCAGTTAAGAGCCACACCACCAGTATTTCGATACCGGTGGGGTGTTGTTATTTTTCGACGCCACTACTACCTTATGACCAGCCAGGACACTGGGCCCCCCACATCGGTGGCGAGTGAAAATCGAGCCACGCCACCAGTAATAGGTTATCAGTATGTGAAATCTGTCTATGCCACTGTTATTTCAAAAAATACCAATGACATGGATTCAAAGTGGCACATTAAGATTGCGTATAAGCATTTCTGCACTAGTGTAAGTGGGAGTCCCAAATAGGTGAATGGGAAAGATCCGTGTTGACACAGAAGCATACTAACAATAGTATTCATTTTGGCAGCATTTACATTGATTGGCACAATGACTTTTTTTTTTATAATTGACCTTGAGACCATTTTGAGAAGCAAAGTGCATCAAGATCTTTTTAATCTGCACGACCCGACTTTCAATTGCATGTAGGACTAAAATGGTATCATCTGCATAATGAATAAACAAGGAAACCTGGGCATGATGTCATTGGTAGAGGAGCTTGAGTGATTGAGTTAGGCATAGCTTCATTGAGGATAGACTGAAGAAAGTCTGATTCCAACACAAAGATGAAAGGAGATAAATGATCCCTCGTCTTACTCCCATTTTGCACTGGATCTCCTTGCTAGGAATGCCATTTAAAAGAACATAGGAATGTCCCTGAACCAAAACTCATCTTGATAGAATTAATCCATGTATGCTCAAAACCTTTGGCATCCAAAATGTCAAAAAATAGATTATGCTCAATCAGATTAAAAGCCTTTTCAAACCCAAGTTTCAGATTGACCATTTCCCTGTTGGACTGAAGGCACTAGTGTAAATACTCAAAAGCCCAGGCTAAGCAATCTTGAATTGATCTATCTTGCAGAAAACCATATTGGTTGATATGCATCAGCTTGAGAATTAGTTTTTGCAATTTGTTAGCCGATAACTTGGTGATGATTTTAATTGTGCTGTTCGGTAGAGAAATGGGCCTGAAGTGAGTAGAAGCATTGGATTGTTT